>NC_090749.1:18524528-18802028 GCF_036898095.1 Palaemon carinicauda
CATTATGATGTTTTCTCCGGCCTCTTTTGCCTCTAGAAAGTTGAGTATTATCTTTACTTCGTATAAATGTAAGCTCTAGTTGTTTTGAATGAAATCAAAAGTGATATTAATGTAAACAAGAGCTGTTGCCTACTGGAGGCATCCTTGATGCTGTCGCTCCCTATGCATGAGTCATTTAGTTAGCCAGAGCGACGTTCCTGGTTATTATGCTTTAATAAATCTAGCTATTTAGCTCCTCTAGGAATTCTTATATAATGCCGTTAGTTTTCAGTTTCGGCGATTTAGGTAACCGATCCTGCCTTTCGCAAGGCTTAGTAGCCTAGGTGTCTGGCCCTAGTATTTTCATGCATGATATAAGTTTTCCGAGTGTTATGTTACTGAAGCTATAGGCAAAAATTTTATACAATATAAGATATTGTTGAATTTTTTTCTCCAAGATTGTATACGAGAGAGTTTCGGTGATGTAGGTAATCGATTCTCACCTCACCTAGGCTAGTAGCCTATGGGGCTTTATTATACTTTCACACACATCCCGGGTTGTTCTTTTCTCCTCTGGAGACTAAGTTCAATCCCTTCTCTTTCTGAGTAAGCCTTAAGCTTAGTCCTAGTGGTTCTATCTGAATAGTATTCAGGTACAACTATACTAGGACATGTCTGCCCTAACCCAGTAACCAGAGTGGCTGGTTTTTGGGTTTGGGGCAGAATAACAGATTATTTAGTCTGTATTCTGCATCTTCCTAGCATAGAGAATGAGTTTCCTTTGCTAGGTTAGGTGCAGACACAGGAGGTTTTGCTTCCCTAGCCCACATCTGAAGGAGTCTGTACGAGATGATTCATTCTACTAGTGGTCTAGCAGACTGTCCTGTGTTGTTATTCTCGGGCTGGAGAATGAGTTTTCTCCATTGCCTGGCAAAATAACTACATCAAACTTTGTTCTGGTATGGAGGAAGGTAGCAAGTATTGCCAACCTCTCTCTCTAATAGACAAACCCTAGGTTAGGATGAGCTTTCTTAACTGCTGAATATGTCTCATACTAGAGCAAAGTTTACAGGACCCTTATCCCTTTCCCACCTTGTTTCTTAGTGATGGACTAGCCATCACATCTCTTGGCCGCAGTCCTACATCTGTACCTAGTGTAGGTTAGGATGTGGAACCGGCTCAGCTCTCTGCCGGCCGGCAGAGGCCCTTTTTTCTTATGCAGAGTGAACCCCAGACCTCCCTTGGTCTCCCTTCCATGTCTGCTGGTAGAGCCCAGCAGGCTTTGCATATATAGGAAGCCTGAATGCTACATTCTCCCCTTCCATATGTTCACTCTTTCTGGGTGGAAGGTTGTACGGCAAGGCCGCCTCATAACCTTACATCCATACTGTTTCTCTTGTTAGTGTATTGTAGCCCTAGCCCGGCTGCCGGCTTAAACGGCTGGCAGCGGGGTAGGTAGAGGCTCTCTGGTTCGTAGTCACTGCCGGCTAGCATGGGTATCGCTACCTATGCCGGCCGGCAGTAGAAACACATCCCGAGATCTGCCGGCCACTACGATTAGCGGCCGGCAGCCGGGTGCTAGTGTTTTCAGTTGCCGGCCAGCAGTGATTGCTGGCCGGCACATATTTGCGAGCCAGTGTTCTGCCGCCCATTAGTTAAAGGTAGCCTACTTTTAAACTATACAAGAGTGAATGCCGGCCGACATGGCAGCATGCGATGTACATTAGTTACTATATTTGTGGTGTAGTACACACTGCATTGATAAAACTACAGTATAGAGTTTGTTGTAACACTAAAGTTCTTCCAACATCCTTAATGTTATCTTGTACAGCCTTTTGTTGAGACCATACAGTATGTAGAAAGTGAGTTTTTTTTTTTATTCATTCTATCCCGTATATTAACACTTTATTTCAAGGTGTGAGTTACACCTTAACTTTCTGCTTATGAAAATATATAAGGTAATCTAGAATAAGAATTAACCTTAGTTTTAATATCTTGGGAGGTTACAGCAATTGTCTGGGCAGGAAATACAAGTATGTGTCTTTCCTTCTTTCCTTTCTAGCTTTACTGTATAAGCTACATGTATTAATAAGTGAAAAGCCTTCACTTGAAACTCATGGATTTTCTTCTCTTTACAGGAGGACCATACGACGTGCGGGAGTATGTTCTGCAATGTCCGCAGCAAGAATTTCTGTGGACATGAGTTATGCAGGAGGCATGCAGCATGCGCAGTCTCCAAAGGTGATCTCCGGTATTGGGACCCTCAGGTATGTACTATATGTTCTAACCTGATTACCGAGACATTTGACACCCCTAAGTCGGCGGAGTCAAGGGATGCTGCTAGGGAAAATCTATAAACCTGGGTGAGGGGTTTTCAGATAAACACTCCAGAACCCTACCTTCCAAACGAGATGATGAGGGCCTACCTTTTCCGTAAGCCTCATGAGTAGATACCAACCGTCCAGATTCCGGTAGATTCTGAAGTCTCGGCCACCCTTCAAGACATCCAATTGGACGATAAGATGTCAGAAGTGTCGGATTATACAGAGAAGGACCTTTTGGGAGAAGGTCAGGAGGAGGAGCTGACCTAGGCTCCAGAAATAGAAGAGGAAGAAATCGATGAGGTGGTGGTTACATCGGTTCCGGCGCCAGAACCTGTTCCCTCTACATCGTCTGTTATCCCAGGTGATATGGGTAGGACTCTTGCTTCTATTGTTGAAATGATTCAACAAATACAAAAGAATAATGATGAAAAGGGAGCTGCGATGAAACTGGAAATACGTAGACTCGCAGCATCACATGGGCCCCAGAAGCGACTCAACGTGAAGGATCTTTCTTTGTGCTCAGATACCAATCCTTGGAGGTATGCCGAACACATGCCAATGAAAACCGGGAAGATTGTTATATCGGAGAAGTTGGGCTCAATTCCCCTGGAAGATGTGGAATTTTGGCCCAAAAAAGACTCTTGCCCGGACTGCTATGTCCGTCTTAGGAAGGAGCCAGCCTCAAAGGAGGAAACGGAGACAAAGGAGGTCATAGTCCTTGACCATAGTGAAGCACAGGCGCTACTAACGAGCTCGGTGAAAGAGAGGGGTTTCACGAACTCAAAAGTGCCTTTGAAGCCTCTCCAATCATAGCCTTTCCCTTCATGGAAAAGGGATATAAGGCCGCCTTGAAGGCGGCGGAGGCAGGGAAACCATGCCCCTCCTTGGAGGAATGCAAGCCGTTATCCCTGACCTTACCCTTGGACCAAAAAGACTGGAAAGACGTCCACCTTACCTTCTCAGTCGGGAAGTTCGAAGCTGATATTGCTGAACGTCAGTTTGGTGAGGTACTTCCAAAGTTGTCGGAGTTTCTCTTGCGCAGAGAGCAAGAGACGAAAGAAAGACTTGTGGTATCGATGTCGTTGCAAACGACGTTAGAAACGATGGCAAGTGACCCCAAGAACCAGGACATGTTCATGGTAGTGACCAAAACCCATCAGGCCACAGTTACAAAGGATCTCTATAGCTTTGTTAAAGCTAGGAGAGCCTGTAGAGAGTTTGTGTTCGCCTCGGATGCGGTGAAGCACGAACCGAGGAAACTGATCTCCTCTTGCTTCTCGGGTAAAGACCTCTTTCCCAACGAAGTAGTTAAAGAGGTAGTAGACAAGGCCGCCACGGAGAATAGGAACCTTCTCCAAAAGAGGGGCTTAAATCTTAAGATAAAGTCTTCTCCGGATGAGGGTCCCAAGCCAAGAAGAAGACAAAAAGGCTTAGGATATCCTCTCGGCCGTTATCGACCATGGTGCCTCAGATAGTGGCACAACCTCCAACCACGTACTAGTTGGCACCTCAACAAGTGGCGACAGTCGCCGGTTTTTAACCCAGATTTTGAAAGGCCGACTTCTTCCTTTCACTCAAAAGCTAGAGGAACAGCCAGAGGTTTTCCTAGACGCCCTTCAAGGGGAAGGGGACTCAGGGGAGGACGTGGTCAAGGAGGTTAGACCTCAGGTCCACAACAGCAGCAGTGAGATGCTACCAGTAGGAGGGAGACTACATCTATTTATGGATTGTTGGACCTTCAATCCCTGGGCCCACAGCCTAATAAAGAATGGACTAGGTTTGAGCTGGAGCAGTCCTCCACCTCCATTTCCTCAGTTCTTCCAACACTCTATCCCCGTTCTGGAAGAATATGTCCAAGAATTCTTAGAGAAAAGAGTAATCCGAAAAGTAAAGTCCATCAAGTTCCAAGGAAGGCTGCTGTGTGTTCCAAAGAAGGACTCGGAAAACAAGTTCATAGTGAACTACAAGTTCAGGATGCTCACACTTCAACACAGGAGGACCCTACTGCCCAAAAGGGCATACACCGTCTCCATAGACTTGTCAGACGCTTATTGGCACGTTCCAGTTAATCGTCACCTCTCCTCCTACCTAGGCTTCAAGTTACAAAGAAGTCTTTACGCCTTCAGAGCCATGCCATTCGGGCTAAACATAGACCCAAGGATTTTCCCGAAGCTTGCGAACGCAGCCGTCCATCAATTACGCCTAAAAAGGATCCAAGTAGTGGCCTACTTGGATGACTGGCTGGTGTGGGCAGCAACCAAGACAGAATTCATGCAAGCCTCCAAGATAGTGATCCAGTTCCTGGAACATCTGGGATTCAAGATCAACATCAAAAAGTCTAGACTATCTCCAGCTTGAAAATTTCAGTGGTTGGGAATCCACTGGAATTTAGAGTCACATCAACTTTCCATTCCTGGAAAGACGAGGAAAGAAATAGCAGGATCTGTCAAGAGACTATTGAAATCTAAACGGATATCAAGACGCAAACAGGAGAGAGTGCTGGGCTCTCTACAGTTTGCTTCGATAACAGAGCCAGTGCTAAGAGCACAGCTAAAGGATGCAACAGTTTTCTGGAGAAAATACGCATCAAAAGCGCGAAGAGATCTGATGAGACCTCTACCGACTCGACTGCGAACGCTTCTCAAGCCTTGGTCCAACGCCAAGCAACTGAGGAAGTCGATACCTCTTCAACCTCCTTCCCCATCAGTTACTATCCACACAGACGCTTCAAAGGAAGGCTGGGGAGGCCACTCTCACCAGAAGAGAGTCCAGGGAGCTTGGTCCAATCTTTTCAAGTCATTTCACATAAAGTTTCTAGAAGCCATGGCATTACTTCTTACACTAAAGAAAGTATCTCCTCACCACTCGACCCACATAAGATTGGTTCTAGACAGCGAGGTGATAGTGAGATGCCTGAATCGGTATGGGTCGAGATCGCCTCAAATCAACCAAGTGATGTTGGCCATATTCCATTTGGCGGAAAGAAAGAACTGGCACCTGTCAGCAGTTCACATTCAAGGGTTCTGCAACGTGACAGCGGACGATCTATCCAGGTTCACACTGATAGAGTCAGAATGGTCCCTAGACGCAGGATCCTTCTCCTTCATCTTAAGTCAAGTCCCGGAACTGCAGATAGACCTCTTTGCGACGAAAGATAACAAAGAAATACATCGTTATGTGTCCCCGTACGAGGATCCGCTAGCGGAGGCAGTGGACGCTATGTCCCTAGACTGGAACAGATGGTCCAGGATTTACCTGTTCCCTCCGGACAACCTTCTTTTGAAGGTCCTCGACAAATTTAGATCCTTCAAAGGGAAAGTGGCAATAGAGGCCCACAAGTGGCCAAAGAGCGTTTGGTTCCCTCTGGCATTGGAATACGACTGAAGTTTGTACTGCTACTGGATCCATCCCTATCTCAGCGAGTACAGAAGTCGACTGTCTTCGCTTCATGACAGAAAACCTGGAACCTGCATCTCATGATTTTCTCTCCTTAGCAATGAGAAAAAGATTCAGGGTATCAGGAGACAGTATAGACTTTTTGGAGGAAAATAAGTCCAAATCTACCAGAAGACAATATGAGTCATCATTGAAGAAGTGGGTGTCCTTTGTCAAGGCGAAGAAACCAAAAGAAATCTCGACAGATTTTTGTTCATTTTTCTTCATTCACCTTCATGAGCAAGGTTTAGCAGCCAACACAATATCAACGTGCAAGTCTGCCTTGACAAGACCGATACTATATACCTTTCAGGTAAACCTTTCTAACGATAATTTTAATAAAATTCCGAAGGCCTGTGTTAAGCTTAGACCTTCAGCGCCTCCAAGAACCATTTCATGGACACTAGATAAGGTTCCTCATTAAGCCTCAATAATGAACAATGAGGAGTGTGCCTTGAAGGATTTGACTCCAAAAGTTATATTTCTATTTGCACTCACTTCGGGGGTAGAGTTAGTGAAATAGTGGCGCTCTCGAGAGAGGAAGGCCACATTCAGTTCTTGAAAGGGGGAGAACTGAATCCGTTTCCAGACCCGACGTTTCTTGCCAAGAACGAGCTACCCACCAACAGGTGGGGCCCTTAGAGAATCTGCCCTCTGAAGGAAGATGCATTTCTATGTCTAGTGGAGTGCTTAAAGGTCTATATTCATAGAACTTCAGACTTTAGAGGAGGACAGCTGTTCAGAGGAGAAACCTTGGGCTCAAATTTATGTCTGAAACAACTAAGGGTGAAACTCACCTATTTTATTTGCAGAGCGGATCCAGACTATACACCCGCAAGAAATGATCCGGGGAAAGTTGCCTATTCTATAAATTTCTTTAATAATATAGAATTTGAACATCTTCGTTCGTACACCGGCTGGTAGTCATCCAAGGTGTTCTTTATGCACTATGCAAAGCAAATGGAGCAACTCAAGAGGTCTGTGGTAGCAGCAGGTAGAGTTCTTGAACCTGCTGTTTAAATCTGCGAGGAACAGTGAAATTAATTTGGGACGATTATTTAAGAGGGTGGGTGTGGAGTCACAGACTGTTACTACAAACTGAGTGATAGGCCACTAACGTATCCTTACGAACTGTTCCATTGACTTTGGTGAACTAAGCATAATACGGACACATGTGCCAAGCATTTTTTACGCTAATGTAAATAAACAGTAACACAGACTGTATCAACATTATTAATAATTCGATTAAAGTGGCAAATTTGTTTCCTTTTAGACGAAACAATATTTTCTGTTTACTGTTCTTTATGATTTATTGGATATCATCCGCATTTTATGAATTTTATAAATGCTGACTGATATATATGTTTATTAAATTCTTAATAAACTAGTTCTTAGTGAACCTTGCGTCTTATTCGCCCACACTCATTTTATTAGAAATGTATTGAGCATTAAGTTTAAAATATGGATAATTTTAACATGGAACGTCTTTTAAGACTATTCCTCTCTTCAAGCAGAAATCCACTTGCTTTAACCCTTCCTTAGGAAAGATTAATGTTGTACCCTAAGGGGGTGGTGGTAGAGTTGCAAAATTTGTTCTAACTGTTGTCTGATAATTTATTAAGAGTAGACACGCTATGGTAGAAGTCAGGAATTCATAATGGCATTGGTGACTCTTATACAAACTTTGCTTTATAAATTAAAAGGGCGAGACCACTATACAAGCTTGTCATTTTGTCATCCATAGATAATATGTACTCCTCTACACTTTTTCCAGAGTCTAGTAAGACTCTTCTCTGTAGGGGGCAGGAAGCACTAACATAGTTCATGCTTAGATGAAATGATGTATGACGGTAACATCATATGTCTTTAGGTCAAGACGGACCAGGAAAATACTTTCTTGAGGGTATGGCACCAGTTAAGAGTCCACAGATACAGTAATGCTCTGGTAGATTTCCATCAGGATGACATGGCCTGAGCCCAAAAAACAGATTTTGAGCGAAGCGAAAAATCTATTTTTGGGTGAGGTAGCCATGTCGGACTGATGGACCCACCCTTCCTTTTAATTTAAAAAAAGGGCTTATTGACCCCTTCCTATGATACAGTATCTGTAGTACCTCGTGTATCGCTACAAGGAATAAAGTTGGCGCTGCCGTTATCGTCATATACACACTCGAAATGGGATCGGAGAGATACCTTATGAATGGCTCTCCTTTCATTCTCGTTTTTAGATTCTTGCCACTGTAACCCCTGGAAGCGTTAATACTGTTCGGGGTGAAGATAGCTATGTGGCGTGTCAAGAATACATCCTCTGATATTATGCGATATCCCTGTTAGATTTAATTAGGGATATTCGCTCCAGGAGTTAGAATTCTGGATACCTTAAGGTAAAATTCTCTGGGAATGTCACTGTAGTCAAATATACCCTAGGAAGCTATGCTTTAGGAACTTCCATCAGGACGACATGGCTACCTCACACAAAAATAGATTTTTCGCTTCGCTCAAAATCCATTATATATATATATATATATATATATATATATATATATATATATATATATATATATATATATATATATATATATATATATATATATATATATATATATATATATATATAATTGATTATTATAAATATATAAAAAATATTGGAAAATTTAATATTGCTAGTGTTTGATAGTTATATTCAGTATCTATATATGGTTCTTAATTTGATATTTTGTCTTCAGGTTTGTTGATATATAGATTCTTATGGGTCTTTCTTCTTATTCTACGGGCTGACCAAGGGAAAGGCAACAACAAGAGTTGGTTATAATACTCCAACAACAACAACAATTATTATTATTATTGTCATGGCGCCCGTGCCTATAAGAAGAGTTGGCTGTAATACACTATCACCTTTCATGGCGTCTAAGAAAATTGTCCCCAAATTTGGAACAATCTGGTAAATTTAGGGAAGAGTTTGGTTTAATCAGTATGTTGCAATAACCCAAATCTTGGTGTTATAGTTACAGAAAAAAATTAAATCAATAGTATGTATAAAACATATTTTACATTGTCTTGAAGTTTGCTAAGGAAAAATTTGCTTTTAATTTTTGGGAAAATTAGATGGTTCTTAAATTCAGAGATTACGCAAAGTAGTGAGCTGATCATTAAGAGTACATACTCTGGAATGATAATATATTTAACATCACCATCAATTTCCCCTATGCAAGAGAGAAAGAGACAATCACGTTTAGAATTAATGTTTTTCAACCCTTCAATTAAGAGGGTTTTCAATAATATTAATCTTCATTATTTTTGGTGATTTATTCATACAGCAGCTTCCAAGCAACTTGATCACGCTCTTTTTGAAATTCTTTTTCTATAATTATATATGTCAATTTTTACTAAATCTTCCACCATGATATAAAATTTTCATTTAAATTTATTGAAAATAATTATAAACACAAAAAACAATTTTTTAAAAAGTTGAATAGCCCGAAATATTTGAAAATACATCATTAGGATGATAGAATATTTTTCCATCCGACCCAATCTCGTCAGGAATTTGCTTAATATTGAGAGTTCACTGAGATTGGAGGAAGCCTTTCCTGCTCCATCAGTAATCAATAAGTAAAGAAACTGAATGACAGAATACAATCGTGAAAACTTTATTTCCGTTGACTATAATGAAGATTAATTAATGCAATTTTCTATAGATTTTGCAGAAAAAAAAGTAGAACTCGCAACGCAGTTTTCTATCGTTACTGTCTTGATTTTCGAGGGGGACTAAATGAAATCTAATTCTATATCATCCCTTTATCTAAGTCTATATGTTAAAAAATGTTCCATTTTTATTCCTTCTTATCCTATGATAATCTTTGATCTTTTTCAAATTAGGTTTGAGAGGATAGAGAAAGATCTGCTCTTCTTTCCTGTCATAAGATTTCATGAAAAAAAAAATATATTTACGAATACTATCTCATATTTCTAATATTAGATTTAGGGGAAGAAAGAAAAGATAGCGAGTAGTTGAAAACTATAGCAATTATCGAATCTTTTCTTCCTTATATACAGTGGCAATTTAATGAGAGAGAGAGAGAGAGAGAGAGAGAGAGAGAGAGAGAGAGAGAGAGAGAGAGAGAGAGAGAGGTGGAAATTATGAATAGCAAATGGTTCTGTTTGCTAATTTTGTTTTTCCGTAGGTTCTGAATGATGCTTATATAAGTACCAACAGTATCCTTGCAGCTCCAGGTAAAACCTATTTCAAAGAAATACACCTCTTTGTCTATCAAATTAGGGACTTAATCATTCTCCAAAATGGCCAGTTTTCTAGTTTTATGGATGACATGACCAAATGCTCAGTAGTATCCTCTGCCTCTCTGTACAAAACACAAAGGGTATCCTTATCATTCCTGTTTCCATAATTTTCTTTTAATTCTCGCACATTTAACCTTGTTTTCATGAATATTACTGTTGCATCATCAATGCCATGCTATTATGAAACCCAAGAGACGATATACCATGTCCCATATTCATTGTTAAAGTTTCCTTAACAACCAAGTAACGAAGCCAGATTTGGTTTACAGTGAACGCTGTTATGTAGGCCTATTATTGTAATAATGTACTGTATTACCTCAAATGTTACGTGTATTGAGCGCAACATTGCATCATATTGCATTGATAAAACATGTTTAAGATTGTACATAACTGAAATAATGTATTTTGATGATAGGGTTCAAACATTTATTGATTACCTCGAAGATAGGATGTGATTTTTTCTACTTTTGTACTGCAGTAGGATTTAAGTCTTTTGAGAACGATGCTCTTATATTTGTTATGAGGTTTTGGTTTTTAAGATTGTTTACCAGAAGCTTGACGCTCAGTTGGGAGTTGGTTGTTGGAAGTCCAGAGCCAAAAGCAATGTAGCCTCTTATTATACATTAAAGGGTTATGTACATGCCTGCGTTTGATTCAACATATCAACAATAAAAAATGACAATACAGATGGGATACCCCTGGATAATTACTAATAATTATTCATTCATTCACAGGTGAGTAATATGCTGAAATCAACAAACAATCAACCAACATAAATATAAAATTGGGGATGACCCGATGATGAATGCACGCAGAGATCATAGAGCAGCAGAAGAAAAATTTATTGCAAGAGAAGCAGAAGAAAAAGGCCAATGAGTATTTCCTATGCAGCCGACCAGAAGAATTTCATCAAACACTAGCAAACAAAACAAGAAAACGAAGTGAATTTTTAAGTTGTGTAGGATACAAAAAAGGTAGGAAGTTACAAAGTGACTTTAGAACAGTAGCCTGACCTATTCAAGGTATCAAGGTATGCAGTCAAAATGCCTCTTGCCATTGAACATCCTGAACGATTTGGCATCACAGCTGAACCGAATTCTGTTGCAACACGATGGCAACAGTAGTGTGAGGAATTTAAGATTTATCTAGAAGCATTTGGGAATGTGAAGGATGCCCAAAAGAAGGCATTATTACTTCATACAGCAGGTAGAGAAGTTCGGGAAGTGTTTAAGACATTGCAGCCTAGAGATGACACAAGTGAAGCTGCAATTAAGGTTCTTACCAATAAATTTTTTGAAAGGTATCAATTTACAGCACAGGCATATCAGAAAGAAAATGAAAGTTTAGATGCATTTTTGACTAGACTAAAGAATTTAGCTGTTTCATGTGAATTTCTAGAATTAGAATATGTTATCATAGATCAAGTTATTGCACATTGCACATCACAAGAGCTAAGAAAGAAATTATTGCAAGACAGAGATTTAACATTCGAAAAGGTATTGATAATAGGCGGAGCTTTAGAAACCTCGGATAGGCAAAAAAACATAATAGGTAGTTCTACAAGTAATAGAATGGAATATTCTAAAAATAGTACAAGAGGTTCAAAATGGGAAAACAATGAGAATCAGAGAAGAAATATATCAAAGCCTAGTCATAGAAAAGTGCCTAACACAAATGTTCATAAATATCTGAATCCGGCCTATACACAGAAACAACGGGAAAATCTCAAGTTTTAGAGAGGTGTGGTAAAACTGATCATCTTACATACAGAGCAAAGAAATGCTCTGCTATTGGACAAACATGCCAAAATTTTAGAAATAAGGGTCATTTTGACAAGGCTTGTAGATTCCCTAAACAGTACCCAAAGAAAATAAATGCTACAGTTGATATTATTGGTCAAGAGAATAATGCGGAAAATGTTCATGACAATCAGGATAAGTCAGATTCTGATAAAAGTTGACACAGCAGCCGATGTATCAATTATGTCTGAGAAAACAATAGCTTTCCTAGTTTGTTATTAGAAGGTACAAATAGAGTTTTGAAAGGTTATATTGGTTTTTATATTCAGGTAATAGGTGATAAGAATGGTATAAAGAACAGAAATTAGAGAGAATGTCATTAACAGTAGTATAGGGTAAAGGACAAACTTTGCTAGGTTTGGATTGACTACTTACTTACTTACTTACTTCCACTCCCAGGTAAGCTTTCCGCCTGTCAGTGGAATCAGTTGTTTTCTCCACTCAATGCTGTTTTCAAAATTTCCATCTCTTCTCAGCTGTACAATTATTGGCATGTTGTTCTTTGTCAGAATCTCTTCAATTCCATCCCTCCAGCGTTTACGTGGTCTACCTCTTGATTGGCTACAGTATTTGAAATTAGATTGGCCTAGTATTTTGAAGGTTACAGGTAAACAAGATGAACACAAAAAGGAAATGTCTGTGGATAACAACATATCAGATTTTCAAGACGTATTTGAAGATAAAGTAGGTACAATAAAGAATGCAAAGGCAATTTTAGTTTTGAAACCTGACAGTGCTCCTAGATTTTGTGCTCCCAGAACAGTACCGTAGGCATTGAAAAGTGCAGTTGAAACAGAAATCAGTAGATTAGAAAATTAAGGATCTATGGGAAAAGGTTACATATTCAGATTGGGCTACTCCATTAGTACCTATTGTGAAGGAAAATGGTCAGGTTAGGTTATGTGGAGATTACAAAGTAACGTTGAATACACAACTGAAAGTAGCTCAACATCCATTACCAAATCCGAAAGACATGTTTGCAACTAGGTCAGGATGTAGTGTTTTTTCTAAGTTAGATTTAAAACAAGCATTTCAACAGCTTCCCATGGATGAAAATTCACAAGAATTATGTACAGTAAATACATCCTTAGGTTTGTTTAGAGCAAAGAGATTACCTTATGGAGTTGCAAGTAGTTCAGCTATATGGCAACAAACTATGGGTAAGATTTTTTTCACCAATGCAAGGAGTATTAAATTTTATAGATGATATTTTCATTACTGGTAAAGACACAAGAGAACATAAAGAATGATTGCGAACAGTTCTGAAGAAGCTGAAAGAACATATTATTAGAGTAAATAAGAGCAAAGGTATTTTAGAAGTTGATTCAGTGGAATACATAGGTTTTGTAATTAATGGCAAGGGTATTCACAAAACTTAAGAGAAGATTAAAGTTGTACAATCAACAAAAGTACCAGAAAATGTTAAGGAATTACAATCATTTTTAGGTTTACTACCATTTTATGGGAATTTTATTCAGAATTTGTCTACAATTGCACATCCATTGTGTAATTTCTTGAATAAGGGTGTAGAATGGAAGTGGACAAAAGAGTGTCAGGAATCTTTTAAAAGAATCAAACAGGAAATAACATCACCCACATTCCTAGTACATTATCAAAAGGATTTACTATTTATATTAGTATGTGATGCATCCAACATAGGTTTAGGTGCAGTATTATCTCATGTAATTGCAGATGGAACAGAAAAACCAATTGCATTCACTTCTAAAGTATTGAACAAGGCAGAAAGGAATTACTCTCATATAGAAAAAGAAGGTTTAGCATTAGTGTATGGAATTAAGAAATTTCATATTCATCTTTGCAGTACGAAAATGTTCACACTTGTTACAGATCCTAAACCTTTATTAGCAATATTGGGTCCAAAAGCAATTACGTTAGCCGCGTACCACTATGATATAGAATACCGTCCAGCATCAAAGATGGGTAATGCCGATGCTTTATCTAGATTACCATTAGACAAAGCTCCAGAAGAGTATGATGACAGTATTCTGTTAATTTCTGTATATGATGTACCCATTATAACAAAGGATGTAGCACACTGTACCGAGAGAGACCCAGTACAGTAATATTAAAATAAATATCTCCTATCATAAACTATAAAAATTTTAACAAACAAGAGGAAGAGAAATAAGATAGAATACTGTGTCTGAGTGTACCCTCAAGCAAGAGAACTCTAACCCAAGATAATGGAAGACTATGGTACAGAGGCTATGGCACTACCTAAGACTCAGAAAACAATGGTTTGATTTTGCAGTGTCCTTCTCCTAGAAGAGCTGCCTATCATAGCTAAAAAGTCTCCTCTACCCTTACCTTCAAATAAGATCCAAAATAAATGGTTTTCCCTCGTCAATTTAGTTTCCATCTTTCCACTATACTTCTCTGACTTTATCCTCTGCCAATATAGTTTATATAGGACATATCTGTTTTGACGCTGTTACAGTTTTTAGAATGATATATCGTTAATTTATTTTCATCATTTATTTATATCCTTATTTCCTTTCCTCACATGGCTATTTTTCCCTGTTGGAGCCCTTGGGCTTATAGCATCTTACTTTTCCAACTAGGGTTGTAGCTTGGCTAGTAATAATAATATTAATAAATCTATAACTCTACTTGGCACTGCTACTCAAGTCTTTTTGAAAGCAGCATTTCTCCAGCCCTCAGGTTCTGACAGCAATGAAAACAGAAAAGACAGATATATTAATTTTCTGTTATGAGGACAATTTAGGATCGTATTTACCTATTGGAAACATTCCTGCCTAGGCGGTTTGGAGGACCCTATAAGTCTGCTTCCAGAGTCATCAGCAGCCATTGCCTGGCCATCCCTGATCCTAGGCGTTGATAATATGCATATAAGGTAAATTTTTAGGCTATTGCACTGCTAGGGCATTGTCACAGTTCCTTGCCAATGCCATTCATGAGTAACATTTAAACTTACCAATTAATCATTCACTTCATGGATCATTTGAGGATTGCATTGTTTGGCTGAGTACAGGAATCCCAAAATTCTATCAGAAATTAATGGAATTCATTTGAATTTTCCTCAATGTGCAGAAAGTTTAAGAAAAATTGCTAAAGGGACGAAATAAAGGACATTTAACTTTTGTGAGCATTTTATGTCTAGGAATCTTACTCCAATATTGAATATATCAAATTCCTTAAAATATATTTTTAAAAGAAAGTTGGGGAAATAGAATAAAAAAGATGAACTTTGCTTTCAAAAACCTCCAATTTATTATGGAACCACATTACAACAAACAATGGTGAATTCTAACTTAGTAAACGCTCTACGAAACCAATACTGTTCAAGAGATGCAGCAGATCTTAAGGGAAACATTATACTGACACTCGGCGCTTCTTACTGCTACATAACAACTACTCAAACTACCAATCGATGAAAGAAATTGTTCAGTGGGTGAGTGTTTGAGCCATCTATATCCCAAATGGTTCATCTGGGAAGGAATATTACTTTCCGATAGGTTGTGAAGATTAAGTGGATGGTAGGAAGCAATGTTGATACAAATGGATTCAAGGAGAGTCTCTTTATGTGACTGTTCAGTTCCTATCATCCATTCCAGTACGAATAAGTGATAGTAATTCAGAGAAAACCATGGTTAGGTCTCAGGGAAAGGAAACTTAATAGATGAGTATATTGTTTAATTGAAGGTGGTTTTAATTTGTTTCCCCTGGTTGCATTCTGTTGGCACCTTTGGTCATTATAAAATGGTTCTTCTTGCTTCACAACAAGGACAAAAAACACAAACACTCAAACTCATAGTGAGAGAGAGAGAGAGAGAGAGAGAGAGAGAGAGAGAGAGAGAGAGAGAGAGAGAGAGAGAGAGAGAGAGAGAGGACATACGATCTTCTTTGAAAGCTTATTTCTAGATAGGCGTTTTTTTTTCAAGGTGAGAAAGAGAGTTTTTATGAAAGACAAATATTAACTTTTAAGAGAAATTGTTCTATCACTCGAGGGAAAGTTTTCAGTTTAACAGAAAAGAATAACTTTTTTTTTCATTCAATATCACTTGCAAAACGAGTAAAAACAATTGGTTGGAGTATGGCAGGGTATAAACAATAGTACAGATATGTTTGAAATCGAAAGAATCCTATGAAAATAGGTCCAATAAGAATTTCTTCACCGGTACAATTCAGATAAATGCGAAAAAAAGAAAAATTATTATAATCCGTTTTATTTTACAAGGTTCGTTGAGCCCCTACAAATAAAAACGCTTTCCAAGAATCGTAAAAAGAAGCAATGCTAAGAACAAATAAGTTTATCCTTAATATCTTTCTCTTCTTGTCACTCTTTTCTTCTAAATCAACACAAAGGGAAATGTTTGGTTCAAGTCTTCCAGTTTATCTACTACTAAAGGAAAATGGAACTTGGGCTTTGATACGACGTAATTTCAAGATAGTTTCATAATCACAAAAAGCTTTTACGCTTTGAAACCTTTAGTTTGTATAAAATATCTACACAAATAATTTAGCAAAAAAAAAAAACAAAAAAAAAAAAACATGAATGATTTAACCACACTAAACTTAAAGATAATCTAATTAAATTTTCCTTCTAAAATCAAAGGTCAAATCCACATTTCTATATTCAATATGGAAGGATTATCGTGGCCGACTGACTGATCTTTTACGACTACAGTTGTCCGGGAAATGGTCTACGTGTGTTTTAGCAAATAGGATATAAGACAGGACGCATGTTTCATTTATACTAATTACTATTTTTTTTTTTTTTTCTTTTTTTTTTTTTTTTTTTTTTTTGGTTGGGGGGCGGGTATGTTGTTACCTTATTTTATGTTGTTTCTATATAGGTTCATGCATCTTCTCCTATAACTACAATCTCTTCTGATCAAAGTAATATCTAAGTTTCTTGATCACATGAATGGAATGAAAAATCTTCCATATTACCAGATCACATCACCTTTTTGTCTTATTAGAAATAAATGATGTTATGTGTAAAATAATTTTTCATTACATTCAGAATAGATATAATATATATTATGTCTTTCTAAGTAGACATTCTGATAGATACTGGAAAATCATCATTACTCGTCTGATATTTTCATCTGATTTATTCATTCATTAATAATAAGAGATAAAACAAGATCCTCATTTGAAGATATAGATTATATAAATGCAAACTGGCCATAATGGATCAACATCAAATATTCATCTACAAATATTGAATTTCTTGATTCATGATTCACACTCTCTAATTATCTAAACCTTTGATGCATAAATCCTTTTTATATTTTCTCTGAAGTTAAATTATCTCTTGCGTCAATAAATTTAAAATGCTTTTAGTGTCAAATGATGCATGTTAAAAGCCATTAGATCTCGACTCACTTTTATTGATATTGGAGAATGATCCATCTCTTTTTATTCAGTATTTTGTAAATACCTCGTAAATGAAGCAAAGAGACTTTGGGGTAACCTTTATTTCGGTATATTTTTTCGTATTTGGGAAACAATTTTTAACTATTTCAGAGATTATTTCTTATGTTGGGAAGGGGTGGCTCTAGAAAGCATCAGGTATCCGTTTTCTGTCCATCCTATTTGCACAAAGAGTGAGATTGCGAACCACATTGACTTTTTCCATTGTCATCATTTCCCCAATCAAATGGATTCATCTTCAGAGGTTATTTATATTTATCTCTATCATCAATATGATATTTTGTATGGAATTTCAAAAAGGATTATGACTACATGATAACTATTTGCTTTTCCTTCTTTTGTGTGCGATCCGACGAAAATCTCTCATCATCGCCAATCCGCCTTGGCCAACGCGGTGATGAAAACTGGCCAAATCCTATCCATGGATTGACATATATGAGGCCTTTGTCCTACAGTGGACTATAAATGACACCATTTGTTGCTATTGGGGTAACCAAAAGAAACATGAACCGTAACCAGAGAGGGATCCAATGTAGTAAGATCTGGCCAGTCAAAGGTCCCAATAACTCTTAGTGGTAGTATCTCAACGGGTGGCAGGTGCCTTGGCCAACTTATTACCTATATGATTCATAAAACTGGATTCCTTTTAAAGCAATAATTAATTTTGCTTAAGTCTTATTGAAGATGAAACAAAGTATTTATTGGTCATTATTCACGATAATAGAATCTTTATTTTCTTTTGATACACTTTTCTAAGAAAAAGATAAAAGAACAGAACCAGGGAATATAGCAACGAGTAAATAGAAATAGTTGTTTTTAGAAAGTACTAGATGTAATGAGATGTATGCCTCACCCCCCCCCCCCCACTCCCTATCCCTCTCTCAAGAGAGGGGCAAGGTTATTTTGAATCTACTTACCATCACGATATTTGTTTGGCATCATTAGTTTTGAAATATGGTTTAAATTATAAAGGGAAACAAATAAAAAGCTCTTGAAAGACTTCCAGCAATTAACTCCAAAAATCATCGAGTATATAATGTGAGTAATTACTTCGTTTTAAATTCGATCCCTCAAGTAAAGGTCAATGAAATTCATGAGGAAAGACGAACCCATGAGACAATTTAGGAAGGAAAAACCAATTGCTTTTTACAGTTGCTTTTGTGGGTGTGAAAAGGTTCCTTGGATATTAACTAACACAATTATATGATGTTTTTCCTTTTTCAGTGAATTGACAGCGATCTCAGAAATTTGTCCTGAATTGATGATTTTCCTCAATCTCAACATGAAAAAATATTTTAGCAAAACTAGAAAATTTAGCCTTTGAAAGTGTCCTTTTATACATCGCCCCAATCCGAGAAATTGTCACATCATTTTGTATATCAGAGAGAAAAGAAGTTTTCTCACATTCTCTGATAGGAGACATCAATCGCTTTGAAGCTTAAGACGAACGAGGATAAACTTGAAAAAAGAAGGTCCCAAATTTGGCGAAATTCTGATCCTATTCTTTGTTACTTTTGATCTTTGTGCTTCGTCTTTGGGCATTATCTGTTTTTTGTTTTTTGTTTATCTCTAAGAAAATCTGGGTTTTGGAAAGTTTTTCTTGGACAGAGGTCATCGTGAGTATATGCGTGTGTATGTGTGTGCGTTTTAAGCTTATAAAGTAATGATATATGTTGTAATGCCGGTGAATATCTGTAATAACAAATCCAATATTCTCTAGAACAAAATGAATAAAGATATCGTTGAACTTTTCTTTCAAGTAAAAATGTTTCTTAATCAAAATTCGTTTGATTCGTCTAACTTCTTATTAAAAAGTCAATGGAAAAGAGAGTTACCATAAACTCCTTTTCAGAAAGATTATCCGGAAAGGGAGGCCAATGGGATGGGCAATGGTGCAAGCTGTGTTGAACATTTTATAAAAGGCAAAGAAATAAAGATTTTAAAGTAAGGACAGTAATTGAACTTAACATGCAACGAAATGAAAGGCTTCATTCAAAGAGGATCATTTTGAGAATAATCGGAATCATGAACTTAGAAATCAATAAAAAATAATTTTGATAATGAAATATTCATTTATTTGTTCAAATAGATAAGACAAATCAAAGTTTTTAATAATTCGAAAATGTGTTGCATAAAACAGAAACATGCAGAAGTTAAAAGAATTTATGCAAGAATATTTATCATTAAACTTAGGTGTCATATGAAGCACTTTTAGAAATTCTTAAAATAAATGTTATTGATAAATAGGATGAAAGATGCAGGAATGAGTATCCTATATCCATCTGTCTATAATTACTAAGTTATCTGATGTTCAAAGAATATCCTGTGAATGTTTATTCCTTCAAACTTGGTCGACTCCATGTAATAAAGATTACAATGAACATGAAGTGGAAGTTACTTATTCTTATAAATTTATATAATTTAGTTTTGTTCAATGTATATATTTGTTAAAAGTGGTACCAACTGAAAAAGAAATAAAACCCTTCGAACAAAATATATAATATGAAAACATTATAATATATTGATTAACTCTTTTAAGAGGGAAACATAACTAAAGCATTGTCCAATGTGGATCATTCCAGGAAACAAGATTTGAACCAGATCATGTTTGTTCAGTTTATTTCATCCAATCCTTTCCAGATTCTCCATTTATTTCAGTTTATTGTGTAAATCATCAATAGCCAACCAAACACAGGAAACTTGTATGATTTAAAACCATTTAGTTATCGAAGCCAAATTGCCTATAAATTCACGAGGATTTGTTGAACATATCACAAACAATTTTAGTTTTAGTACGATATTTTCCATTTTGTCTTCGTATTAGAATTCTTTCCTTATAGATTATCTTTGAAATTTCTGTGTTAGTATTTTCATCTTCAAAGTAAGTTGTAAAAAGAAAACGTCTATCACCTTTTATCATGAAAAGTTTTAGTTAGATGAAATTATGAGCGTACCTCAATCTTTTGTTTTAGCCTAATTTATAAAGTAAATGTATTTATGAAAATGATTAAATTCAGTTGGAGGAACACTCAGAAAGGCATTGATATCATGCACACGCATAACCTGTTTCAATGAAGGTCTTACTTACAACTCCCAAGTAGCAGATGATGCATATTGATCAAAGCTCAAGTGTCGGATATGAAACACAGATCAATTTGAAATTCATTTCCCAATCTTCTTTATGAACAATGTCCTTTGGAGCAAACGCCATTTATTTGTTACCATCAAGAGGAAAAAGTCAACAAGCACAAATATCAATCCAACAATAACGTTTAATGTACAATACTTTAATATTGCTGACAGTAAATATCTTAAAGATCTATTTGACACACCGCAACTGAAGTATGAAAACAATCAAATATTTTCACAAGAATTTTTCAGAATATATCGCAATCGCATTTTCAAATTTTCAAATCCGACACCAAAATACGAAAATGAAAACTCTATTGGAATATTGTATGCAATAGATTTTTCTGTGGCTTTATATCAGATATCACCAAAAGTTGTTTTTTACTTATTCAGTATTTACTGGTCAAGCTTTTTCCTTCTTCGACAAACAAAGTATTTTTTTCCGTAAAGCCAAATCCTATTGCAAGTGAGAAGAATTTTTCAGTTCTATCTTTCTCCAACAGCAAAGGAATACATTTGTTGTTGGAATGAAAAGGTGTGTGTACTCAAACTTCACGTTACAATTATAGTAACACTACTACTACTACTACTACTACTACTACTACTACTACTACTACTACTAAAGTACATATAAGCGGTTTGGAGATTAAAAACGAACCCAATTTCTTATTCATAAAAAGAATGTTTTGATAAACTTGATTTCATATCTAAACTGACCTTTGTAAATTTATGTATCCTTCACTTTTATTCTGCTTGGAAGAAAAAGTTGCATGCGATGAAAGTAACCTGTTAACGCCGGGTGCCTGATGGACACTATTTCATATTTCTTAGACTTTTGGTGGTTCTGTGGTCAGGTAAATCTGTTTTCTCCATAAATGAAGCTAATCTGGTCGTAAGAATTTCTTGGGAAATTTTCCGAATAATTGAACTTTTTTTTTCTTTAGAATGGAAGGAATTTGAATTTTAAATGTAAGTCTTTGAGCTGTTTGAGACGAGGAACTCTGCTGATCTTTTAGGATGAAGAGAATTCAATGATTTGGGTAACTAAAGGACGCTTGTATCTGCATAGATATCCACAGGGAGAGAGAGAGAGAGAGAGAGAGAGAGAGAGAGAGAGAGAGAGAGAGAGAGAGAGAGAGAGGTGGGATTAATAACCTGAAAGGTGATGAACCAAATGAAAGGCAAGTAAGTCTATTGCATTGCATCATGAATATGCAATTATAATGACGTGAGAGAGTTGCCTCTTGCACGATGTAATTTGAAGCCGTTGGGAACACGACTAAACCTCTCCAATCCTTATTGAGAGGAGATCGCTAGGAAAGATATTTACATGGAATTTGGGCCATACGATCTGGCACTGGGGTTGGGAGGCCATTCATCACAATAATGTAACTATATGTTGCTTCAAAACTAAACCTATTTCAAAAGAGGATTTCAAGGGAAGTTAAAAATGGTTTTCAACTTTCTAAATCAAAAATAAATAATCTTGCCTAAGGAAAGAAATCTTTTTAAAATCTCCTTACCAAAGAAAAACTATTTTCTTAACAAAGAAAGAATCAATTGTTATTTCCATAACGATGGTAATTTGGATCAAGAAAATTCACCTTAACTCAGTTTCCAAACAAAGAAAAATTAACTTTGAAACTATTGACCATTTGGTAATGAGACGGCAACAAAAATGTTCTTGTCTGTTCACAAGTTATTAGAGGATATTCAGAACATGGAAAAACTACTTTGAAACAATTAGTCTTCTTTTGCTTTCAAAGTTCATGTCGGTTTTATTCTCAGAACATTGGATGTTGGGATCCAGTTACGAGCAATTATGATGTTGACGGAATATTCCGACATTCCAAAGCAATGGGAATGATCTTTTTGTGTGTTGAACTTGAGCGAGTGATAAAAGATATTCCTCGTAGAAGTTGATGCAAATATCAGTAGTAACAACATGAATTAATAAATACAGCCAAAACCAAATACGGTAATCTTGACAATGACAACATTCAGAGACGTTTGATGTTACAACATTACAAAAGGACCCCGCAGGTGATGTGCCTCTATCAAATGACCCTAATTCGGACTCTCTCTCTCTCTCTCTCTCTCTCTCTCTCTCTCTCTCTCTCTCTCTCTCTCTCTCTCTCTCTCTCTCTCTGTTTCTCCGTTCATAAACCCTTCATTCGTCGATATAGTTATTCTCCAAAACGACTATTTTCGTATTGTTCTTAATTTTCAACTCGGAAATAAAACATTCTTATTTGTTTTTAGCTTTTGCTTTTTCCTGTTACTTATAAGTCCTGATAAGATAGGGGCATATTTTATTCTGATCGCAAAGGGAAGGAATTTCAAGGAATGATTTGGCAATTAAACGAATATTGTTGTTTTAATTATGCTTATATGAATAAACAATTATACATAAGCTTATGCCATGTGACCAGCTCTTTCGAAATTATATGTATGTGTATATGTATGTATTTATAGGTATGGAAGAAATAACTTTATGTATAAAATTTTCCAGCAAGTATTATATGTGCTTGCATGTTCATTTATGACCTGGTCTATAAAGCAATGTATTTTACGTTGTTTAATGTTGAACTTTATTGGTGTTCAATTATCCCTTGAGTGTCAAAGCATTTTAGGTATTAATTCTTGGGAGATTCAAATCATTTTCTGAATAAACGTGTCAGCCTTATGTAATTTTAATTTGAATATAATTGCCATATTGTTTTGGGGGTAGGTGGGGGAAGGGGGGGGGGAGTGTTGGCACAGGCGAAGAGTCAGTGAATTCATGTCCTTTTTTAGTAATAATTTATGACTCTTGGAATTGATAACAAAACGATGTGACTCATTGAGTGTTCTAAATTAAGCCAGGGAGTAAGAGGGTGATATAGAATATATTGATCTCTCTCTATTTCATTGCCGGCTTTCTTATCAAATATGACCTTCTAGCAAACTAAATCCCCCTTTCTCCTCTCGCTCCTGTAAAAACACAGTAGATGTAAAAAAAAAAATTACGGAAAAAATGAAGAATAAATATTTATCTTTTTTTCCTGTCAGACGCAATATTTCTTCGTCAGACAAATCATTTTTGATAAAAGGAAGTGAATGCAGGGTTCTGATATTAAATACTGAATAAGGATATAAATTGGGATAAAAAATAAACAAAGAAATGGAAGGAATTGGAAAAGGCAAAATAAATGAAGTCTCAAAGATTGGGAAACAGCTTTGAATTTTCTTAATTTGATTAAATTGGAGGAACAGGGATTTTTTTATAAATACCTTAATGGAGTAAAAGGGTTCGCTTATTGCCATGATCAGCAAAGCTGTAATAGCCAGTGTTACCCATACTAGGTTGGTTTCTTGCGAGCTATCAGACGAAAATATCCCACCATCACTAATCCGCACTGGCCAGACATGAACTTACATGTCTGACACTTTGTCCTGCAGTGGACTGGAAACGGCTGCATATATATATATATATATATATATATATATATATATATATATATATATATATATATATATATACATGGATGAGCATAATATATTCAGTAGCTAATTACAAATACAGTTTCTTTTTTGCAATTTATATGATCAAACCTATTTTATTTCATAAAGTAGGGAAATTCAGTTTAAAATTCCTAGTTCATGTGATGATAATCTATATTCATATGCCTGATGATCATTGACACACACACACAAACACACACACACACACACACACACATATATATATATATATATATATATATATATATATATATATATATGTGTGTGTGTGTGTGTGTGTGTGTGCGTGTGTAGGTGTGATCTATGTAGGTTATCATCACAGGAACTGGAAATTTTATACTGAATTTACCTACTTTATGAAATGAAATAGTTTGGATAATATAAATTGTAATAAAAATATTTCAAAATATTTATTTTTATCTTTTGAAACAAATATGTTAAAAAAATCCTTTATTCCCTAGAATATATTCTATAATAATATATTTTTTCCCTCAAAACTGAAAATCTGGTTTTCAACCATTTGTGCAATATTAAAAGAAATAGTTTTGTGTTTCCTCCATCAACCGAAGGAAGGAAAACTGACAGGGAAGTCTGGCTTACTAGATCAATCAATCATGTTGTGTGAGGATTACATGGAGGAAAAAAATGGATTTTGAGAGAGAGAGAGAGAGAGAGAGAGAGAGAGAGAGAGAGAGAGAGAGAGAGAGAGAGAGAAAGAGAGAGAGAGTATTGAATTTGATCTCAAATTCGAGGTCAGGTAGGTTTACACCTTTCCTAGAATGACTTTCTTCTATCATTACCTAATAATATTTCCTCTAACTTATTTCTTACCCTCTCAGTGAAAGTGTTGTACCAACCGTGTGTCACACGATCGTATATAGTAACGACATTTCATTTTCTGTATATATCTTGTATCTTTGCTCTCCCCTCGCACTGATTGGGACCTGAAATAACATCTGTTTTTCTCACCGTTAATTGTTAACCGGTGTGGTGTCAGTTGAACATGGAATTGCCTCTAATGTTTTTTATGCCCTTTTTGCCTGGAGTCTATGTGTATATAAATGAATGTTCTGTATTAAAGTTACTCAGCTGTTTTAGTCTAGCCTTTGAGTCACAACCTTCTCTTGGCTCGTCACATTGGTTACCCCAAAAGTCGACTCGCTCCTCCTGCCTTCCAACACCCCCCCCCCCCCACCATTGAAACTTTCGTCGTTTGCCAGCAGAGAGGCGTTTGCTTGGTTTCAGCATGCAGAAGTCCAGTTGCGCATCAAGGGCGTGACTCATTCATCCATCAAAGCAGATTATGTTCTCACGGCGATACCAGAGGACACCTTCCCGGAAATATTCGATTGACTTTTTGAACAAGGAGACACCCCAATAGCATAAGACGCACTCAAAACATACCTTCTACAGCTGTACTCGCCGTCGCCAGCCGCCCATATACAAAGCTTTTTCAGCTCTCTCAACAACTATTGGGGGACCAAAGGCCTTCGCTCGCCCTCAGGGAAATGGCCAGTATCACTCGCCTGCAACCTGCTGCAGACGGCTCTCCTCGTTAGGTGAACCTACTTCGTGCTCATTAGGTACGTCGTTTACCCGAACCTGTACGCGCTGCCCTACTCAATGTCGATAGTTTACGAATAAAAGAATTAATGACCAAAGCTGACGCCCTTATGGACAGCCACTCCACTACCTTCAAGACCTCCAACAACGCCTTCACTCCTGACAAAGAGGACGCCTATTCAATGTCAACCGAAGCTGACGTGAATGCCGTAGGACATACACGCCTACCCCATGACGAGCCGGAGCGACAATAAATCCACTCATCACCCACCACTTGCTCGCGCCCAAACCAACGACTTCTACAGCCACTTACTAACGCCCATCGGCCGCAGTTTTGCTACTACCACTACAGATTCGGGGCAGTCGTGAAGACACTGTTGCTTGTCGCTCTCTTTTGCCAAGAGAACTCTCCAGGATACGACGTCTGTCTACGTCTGCCGACGTCCGCCTGGTAGCTGCCAACGATCTGCAATACACACCTACGGTTACGAGAACCTCACATTATCGTTTGGAAATGGTAAATTTAATTGGGAGTTTCTCGTTGCTGAGGTCACATTGCCAATCCTCGGCGCGGATTTCCTTTCTCAATTCCACCTTCTGGTCTATGTCGCCCATTGACGATTGGTCAACGCAGACTCGTACTTGTCGACACCTCTTCAACCCGCCCAACCTCGCTCTCCACATCAGCGCACCCACGGATGCCTGCGCCCATCTCCTCACGTCGTACCAGGAAGTTTTTCGTACAGAACTTCGCCAAACGCCCACGGCTCCTGCAAAGCACGGTATTTATCGCCATATCAAGTCGTCGGGACCAAAAGTCTTCACAAAATTCAGACGTCTGGCACCGGAACGATTAGCAGCTGCCAAACAGACGTTCGCCGAAATGGAGGAAATGGGCCTTTACCAAAAGGCCTCCAGCCCATGGTCGTCACCCTTACACATCATTATGAAGAAAGACGGCTCCCTCCGTCTGTGCGGGGATTACAGGTGCCTGAACATATAAACAGAACCGGATCACTACTCCCTCCCTAACATCGCCTACGTGACCTCCTACCTGCACAAAGCGAAGGTTTTCACCACGTTCGACCTCCTGAATTGGTATTATCAGGTGCCTATGAACCCGGGAAACATCCCCAATACCGCCATCACCACTCCGTTTGGTACATACACCTTCAATTACTCCTGTTTTGGCCTTCGTAATGCTGGGGCCACTTTTCAACGTCTCATGGATAGCATCTTAGGGGACCTCCCCTTCTGTGTATGTTATGTGGACGACATACTTGTGTTCTCTTCCTCAATAGAGGAACACCTCTGTCACCTACACATCGTGCTCGACCGTCCGCAACAAAACGGCCTTGTAGTCCGGTACGACAAGTGCCCCTCTAATTCTCTCCACTGATGCCAGCGACATTGCTATTGGTGCAGTACTTGAACAGGTGGTCAACGGCTCGCCCCGCCCATTGGGCTTCTTCTGCAGAAAACTGTCCAAGGCAGAATCGGTCTATTTTACCTTCGATCGCGAATTGCTGGCAGTGCCTTGGCTCTCCATCACTTTCGCCATTTCTTAGAAGGTACTCCCTTTGTCATTCGCACAGACCACATGACTCTGGTGCACGCCTTCACTCGACAGTCTGACACCTTATCCGCCCGTCAATGCCGACATCTCTCCGCCATGGCTGAAGACAATTGCACCCTTCAATACGTCCCTGGGAAACTGAATCCCATTGCCGATGTCCTGTCAAGAAACACGTTGGCTGCTGTTCAACTAGGATTGGATTATAACGCCTTGGCTGAAGCCCAACAAAAGGATCCATTGTATCAAGCATGTAGGACATCCTGCATATCCCTCTGTCGGGAAGACATCCCCCTCAAAGACTCCAACACCACCCTCCTCTGTGACGTCAGTACTGGTAGACTGCGACCTAGGATTCCTGCCCCCATGCGCCGACAGGTGTTTGATTTCATTCACAGCCTTTCGCATCCCTCGTTCCGTTTCACTGCACAGCTGCTGAAGACGAAGTTCATTTGGCACAGCATTTCTAAGGATGCTAAGGATTGGGTCTGCGCCTGTACTTCTTGCCAAACTTCCAAAGTACATCGACACACGGATTCAGGAGTGGGCACCTTTCCTCAACCTAAACGTCATTTCACCAACAGTAATATCGACGTTGTAGGCCCCCTACCCACATCACAAGGACATTGTTACCTGTTCACAGTCATCAATCACTCCACTTGTTGGCCTGAAGCCATTCCCATGGAAACTGCATCGTCCGCCCCATGTACATCTGCCTTACTCTCAGGATGGAATGCAAGATTTGGTATCCCTGAGCATATTACTTCTGACAGTGGTACCACTTTCACCAGTAAATTGTGGATATCATTAGCAAATCTCCTGGGCATCACCCTACATCAGACAACTGCCTACAACCCCGCTGCCAATGGAATTGTTGAACGTTTTCATCGGACCCTCCAAGCAGCTTTGATGTCCCGGTGCAAGGATTCCAACTGGTTTACTCAGCTTCCCTGGGTCCTCCTGGGATTAAGGACTACTCCTAAAGACGCCCTTGACGTCTCGGCAGCTGAAATGGTGTATGGCGACACGTTGGTCGTCCTTGCCAAATTTTTTCCTTCTCTTACCTCCTCCGACGATCTCCAGCGCATATGTCACCTCATGAGAAATTTTACTCCATGCCGCCAGACTTACAAGCCCCCAGCGAAGCATCACATACCGACAGACTTGCACTCTGCAACGCACATCTTCCTACACAACGACAATAGCAAGCCACTGCTAATGCCCCCTTACACGGGCCCTTCCTTGTGATCCGAAAGCATTCCTACTGAACATTCGTGGCAAAGAAAACTGAGTCTCCATTGATCGTCTAAAACCTGCTTATCTCCTGCCAGATGACCGGCTACAGTTCGCCTCTCTAGATCAGGGTGCCCTATTTAACTTGTACAGAATGTAATTTTTAGAGGGGGAGCCATGTACCAACAGTGTGTCAAATGATCGTACATAGTAACGAGATTTCATTTTCTGTATATATTATGCTTGTATCTTCGCTCCCCCCTCGCACTGATAAGGACCTGAAATAAGATGTCTGTTTTTCTCACCGTTAATTGTTAACCAGTACGGTGTTGGTTGGACATGAAGTTGCCTGTTATGGTTTTTTATGCCCTTTTTGCCTGGAGTTTATGTATATACAAACGAATGTTCTGTAATAAAGTTTTCATCCAGCCTTTGAGTCACAACCTTCTCTCGGCTCGTCACAGTGTGTATGAGTACATGTATACTTTCGTCATTTATTTTCTATATATGTTCTGTTTTCATAAATACATGACAAATTACCCATTGTTTTTTCTTTTTCTTTTTATAAATCCATCTTCAAGTATTAAGTTTATTTAAGGCCTTTCCTCTTCTTTTGATTAAATCTGTTTTTCTCACTTGTTTCAGAAGATACTAAAAAGAATTTTCTTTTCTTATCTTGAAGAAAGTTCCCTTTATATCATTATGGATTCTTTCTTTTATTCCTTCAGCCTGTCCAGAAGATTCACTTTTGTGAAACACAAGAACGGGTTCAATATTCCTATCACTTCGCGAAAAACAACAGACTAATTCCAAAATCTATTGTCACATTTTAGCTGTCTTATTGAATATCGTGAATATAAAACCTCTCTTAGATATGAAAAAGACTTTCCAAGGTTTTTTTTTATAAGTCAAGCAATTCATATCCCGAGTATAGATTTACGGAAATAAAGTTGAATAAAAAGAAACCCTTTTGTTATCATAAAATGAAGCAATTTGAATTAGTGGGGACAAGAATATTTTCTTCTTTCTTTATTTATTCTCCTGAATACGTATTGGATATAAAAGTTCAAGGAAACAATATTCCTGGGATATCCAAATAGAAAATCAACTTTAAGTCTCAGTGACATCGATAACATTTGGCCATATTTCCTTTACCAATCCATAATTTATTGAAAGCCTAATTGCATGAATCGGAAGTAACTTATTTCAGTGAATGACATCTTCTGTCAATAGAGACACAAAAGGCTGTTTTCAGATGCAAGAGAAGGTGAAATCCAACAGACGACCTCTTGGCCTCAGAAGAGGTCAATACTGAGAGGACTTGGAGCGAAGGTAGAGAGATAGTAACAACCTGTATTGATATACAAGTTGCGCTGTGCTTCGGTATTTGCAGTTTGTATTGGCAATGAAATTACCAAGTGTTTTTAATCATTTATATGTATTACATTTATCCCATAGCTTTTTCCATTTACCCTCTTCCCCTCTCTCCCATGTTAACAAAGATAAAAAAGAAAAAAAACAGATTGGGAAAAATGAGGTTTGGATAGTCGGGCAACAACTCGTTTGGGACTTGAAGGATTCAAGTTATCTGATTTAGATGGATGGAAAATGGACAACTTTCATTCTAGAATGACAGTGATAATCACACTAGTGTATAAAGAGTAATTTCAGAGAGAGAGAGAGAGAGAGAGAGAGAGAGAGAGAGAGAGAGAGAGAGAGAGAAACTTATCGTTGGTGTAAAATGTTTAATGTCATATTTTCAGTGCTAGTCGAAAAAAATTATATTCACAAATTCTCTCTCTCTCTCTCTCTCTCTCTCTCTCTCTCTCTCTCTCTCTCTCTCTCTCTCTCTCTCTCTCTTCAATCATTTCCGTATACGTATTAGGAAACACAACGCCAAACTTTTCCAGACCATTTTCTCATTTCTAAATATACTTATTAATACTCTTCGGAAACTGAGCATTTTCCAAGCGGTTATCCCAACTCACTTTTACAACACATTCCTTCAATTACTATTTCTTCTGACACTGGTCAAATAAATCCTCTCTCCCAATTACTTCATGACTCCTCAAAGTTTCCTAAATAGTGGAAGGTGATGATGAGACAGAAAACTTTTGTGGAATGAATGAAAAGTTTATGATAAAAGAAACTGAGCAAAATTCCTTGCAGAGAACTCATCCATTTTGGCAGACATCGGACTTTTTAGAAGAGACTAAACTTACCTCATGCAACTTTCGGTATCTTCATCGCTTGAGCAGGACAGATAAAACTGTATTCATTAAAACATTTACTAAAACCAGGTTGATAACGTTTCCATCAGACTTCAGACGAATATGCAAAAGTTGTCTTTTTCGCCAAGAAGTGTTTCGGTCCACACCAGACACCGAATATAAAATCTGATCTAGGTTATTTTCTTATATATTCAAATTTCTGACAATATATTATTATTATTATTATTATTATTATTATTATTATTATTATTATTATTAGCTAAGCTACAACACTAGGAAAATCAAGGCGCTATAAACCTTATTACAGCTCCAACAGTGAAATATAGCCCAGTGAGGAATTATCCATGTTGAGCTTATCTAATGACTCACTGGAGCACTAAGGGTTAATCTATACGGAATCAGCATTCCAGATAAGGAACTTTATCCTATTCAAACAAGTGCTGCCTTGAACATAAGAAAAATCTAAAAGCCGAGAAATGTTCCCATTCACTCACTACAGAGACTCGGAAGTCTCTTGGGTAAGAGCAGACATTGCCCTATGCATAAATGGATGAAGGGAGAGAGAAAAAATAATAAAGGAAAGTTATAACGCCTCTGAATACGTGATGATTTCCTACATACTCTGAGCGACTGACACTCGGAGCACCAAAGGAGAGACTTGGAAGGATAAGTTGGCTTCGTTGGGTAACATATTCGGTCCTTTGGGTATAAAGCGGAGATATTTTTCGAGCGAATTATCCCATATATCTGATTTACTTCTTGTGAATAAATAAGTGAAATATTCATGATCTGGGATGATAAAAAGAAGTATGCTGTGTGATTATCGCGATAAATCTCATCGTAATTTTAAGAAAAATTTTAGCGTTGTATTTAAAAAGAAAATATGAATATCAAATAAAAACGTACCGTAAATATTTGGAAAAATATAACTGATCGAATATCATAGTTTATCCTCTGTGAAAACAACTGAATTTCAGTCTATCTACTCCTTCGCCTTACCTTTATTACTGGGTTCAATTTGGCCTCAGATATTAATAAAAAAATGTCTTTCATTGTAATATGATGTCCCTTTGACCTCTATTTTTCTCTTCTGATTACCGATCCAACAGCCCTTCACACAATTTGCTTTTGATCTTATGACCAAATGAAGATTTGGATCTATAAGCTGCTCACTTTCTCTTCCAAACTTTTCGTTGTATTTGTTATGAGATAAAACAGTTTTCCGTTTCCTCAGCCAACCGAAGGAACGAAGAGACTTTGAATATTAACACAGGCTAATAAAACAAATCCTTACTCCCTCTCTCAATCATGTTCGTGGGAATAACAGGGCGTAAGAATTTTTCTTTTTTTACAGAGAGAGAGAGAGAGAGAGAGAGAGAGAGAGAGAGAGAGTGAGAGAGAGTGTGCAGCCTTCTTCCTAAGACTAGTTACTGGTATTATTTGACTTGGTACGTTCATGATTCCTTTCCTGAAAAAGGTTTCGATCAAAAAAAGTAGCACTTGTTTGTTACCAGAATGATCTGTATTCCTCTTGTGTTTATTTCGAGACACAAGAAACCTCACTCACTTTAGACCTACCTCTGGACATTTAGGACCTGAAGGAAAGGTGATTATTACACACATCGAGAAAGAGAAATATTGCACCAATAGATCTTTGATCCTTCCATTATATTCCTCTTATTAAGATGATAGAGAAGATAAAAATCCTTATCCTTATCAATAATAAACAGAGGATATAAGAAAATGAATAATTAATGTTTTAAACAATCCTTGGATGAAATATTCATTAATAATCTGTCTATAAAAGTTTTTCTGAATGATGTAAGACAAAGTCTGAGAAAAGATAATATACAAGATTTCCTTTGAATAACAATGCTGGGAAAAACCTACAAAATTAAGATGATGTTTCAGGAAGAAGGAAATCCATGATGTTAGAATTTTGCTTCTCAGAAGTAACAGAAAATCGAAGGAAATTAATCTGAAAAATATGTTTTATTCGAAGAAATTTTTCCTTAGCTAAACCTGATTTGGCTTCAAAAGCAATAGATCTTTTTAGTTTAGAAATAAATTGGCCAAACAAAACAAAAGTTTTTAATTTAGATAAGAAATGGCAAATGAATAAGATTTTTCCTACACTACTTTTCCTCCATTCTTGTTCTGTTCTTAAAGAGTATGATTTAGAGGATGGAAATCGAGCTGGAAAAAAAACCTACAAAATTATTTTTCCGTTTTCTTTGGACGTCAGTAACAGATCAATTATTAGATTAATAAATTTTCTGTAAAGGAATGTAGATGTGTGTGTACGCAAATATGAATAAAACTCTTCTCTACATCTTTCTGTAGTCACTACGATATGAAATGTCTGATTCTGAAAGATAATTCGATGCAGATTCCTACTGAATAATTCAATGCATCCAGGACGTGGAGTTTCACAGGCGAGATTTGCATAAGAACAGATCATCCGTTATGTATGATGTTATCAATATCATTGTTCATCGAGGATTGAGAAATATCATTATTTTTCAAATAAAAACTTTCGAATAAATGGCTAGTCGGATCTAGAGGAAACGATAGTATATGATATACTTATTTATGCGTATGTGTTTGTGTAAATAATTGTTTAATGTTGTTGCAAGTCCAAACAAAATGATAGAAAAAAAATAGAAGAAGAAGAAGAGTGAGTGGGTCACCAATAGAGTTCCTCTTCTGAAAAAACAGTTTTTTAAAGTCAACTTAATGAGGTCGATGGCAGGAATTTTCTTTAATTCTTGCGTTACGCCAAATATTATTTTATTTGTATACAATAGTTGTAGAGCGAGAGAGAGAGAGAGAGAGAGAGAGAGAGAGAGAGAGAGAGAGAGAGAGAGAGAGAGAGAGAGAATTTTTCTGTTTCATATAAGCATGATATGAGGTTTGGCCTTGAGATAGTCAGAGAGGCAAATACAGCGTATTGTATCCTTCCACTTCCTTTTCCTGAAGCTTCTCATTCCCTATCACCGTCAGCCTGACTGGCCCATTTGACGTTTCATTGGAATCCACGTAAGCCAAAGTAATGTACCGATTTCCACTCACAAGTTTTTTCCTCACCCAAAAGAGATTAAAGAATCTATGACGTCAAAATTTTTTTTAATGAAACCGAATCGTTATCCTTTCAGAGAAACAGAACAGGTCAGTCGCTTCCTTTATATGATCTCGTCCTTTCCATACAATTCGCTGTCGAAGCACCTTCTTCAATTCCAAATTCTTCCTATCTGATTCCGAATAGCAACTTGGTTCCAATGACAATGGTAAAACCAATAAATGCATTTGTTTTTTTTCACATTCTCACCGTGCTAGACACTGAATTTATATTGCGAATGCAATTTGACAAAAATAGAATATAAGGGGATTTTCCGCATAACAGAAAACTACAGTTTAAAAGCGTTGTTTTAGATTGTTCTTTTTTTTATATTTCGGAGGCAGCATGAAACTAAACAAATTTCCAAAGATCAATCGAATAATATGAAATATGTTACAGTTAAAAGCACTTCCATTGTATGGCATTGAGAAAGCAAAGTAATTAATGCTGAGATTTTACACGTACATATGTGAGGTGGACGTGTTCAGAGGCGCTCCGGACACTTGCTGGAATAACTATGGTCATTTACGTGCTTTCCCGTTAAAAATGTGTGTGTATGTGCATGATATGATGCTCTGCCTAGTGAAGTGTTCTTTATCACTTGCAATCCTGTGCTTCTTGTTATAATTGAAAATTTCCCTCTAATCCAATCAGTGCCCGAAATTTCTTCCCCCCTCAGTGCCATTGGCTGCTTTCGGTTCAAACAGTGAAAATAAGAAAAATAAAAAGAGAGGAGTAACGGTTTGCTCTTCGCTCAGCCTAACCACAAGGTTGACAAAGAAAAAATTACCCCGAGTGTCGATAGTGCCTCTCGTCCCTCCACCCCTCACATACAGAACAATTGTGTTTATTTTATCAATTCTCGCTCTAACAACAGCGATCCGGAGTCCATCACAGATGTCGTGAGAAATCTTTTCACGGAAGAAGATATCACAATTGCATATGTCTCGTGCAAAGACTATATGCCCAACGGCATTCGGAATGATCGAAATGCAAAGAGCCTGACTTCTCAGAAGAAAATCTCTCTCATGTCAACTTGGCTCAAAACCACAACAAATGTTACCATTTGCGCGGATAACCCATACACCCTTCCTCCTGCCCAGCCAGCTGACCTCAATATAATGACTGTACATAACATTGCAGTAAAAGCCTTGGGGTTGTCAACTTCGCTGTCAAATACCTCTGAAGATCTCCGTGCAATCCCTGATGCAATCGCTGCAATGAGGCAGCAAATCAGTGATGCTGTAGGGCAGCAAGTCAGTGATGCAATCGCTGCAATGAGGCAATAAATCAGTGATGCATTGGGTCACTAAATCAATGATGCATTCGCTTCAATGGGGCTAAAAATCAATGAAATAACAAATCAAATTGGAGAGTTGAAGGGAAAATGTAATAAGTTGAATGACCCCACTGACCAACCCCAACTGCCACTTGAACAACCCTCAACTGACCCCACGCCCACCTCGGGCCCACAAAACACCATCCATGGCCTGCCGGATACAGGGCCAAGGATCGTTACGAAGCAAACACCAGTCTTAGATACCACCACCTCCCCCTCCCCATCGTTAGACAGAAGAGATTCAAGAGAAGTACCACCCACTCCTACATCTCCCCCTACCCCCCTACGACCGACTCATATGCCAGAGCGCTAATGTCAAATGCCCAAGAAGGCGACGAGGGATGGCAGACCTCCCGGCGAAAGACAAAGTCCCGACCTGACCGCAACCGCATTCAGGTCAACCAGCATTCATCTGGGAATATCTCCCCTCACCAACGCCCAAAGAGATGCCACGTTGTTGTTCACAACCTGCATTCCTCGGTGACAGAAGATGCCATCAGGCTACATGTTAGGAAATTAGCAGGATCAGACCCCCTCATTCTTCATAGCCTAAAGTGTAAGGTAGAAGGTCGAGGTGCATACAGGGTTTCCTGCTTATTCCATCATCGAGAGGTCCTTTTAGGTAAAAACTTTGGCTCTGAAATACGTGTGTCCTTTTATAATCTTAAGAGAGACCAGCCTCCCGCAGGGACCCTAAACGCCCAAATTGATCTACAACAATCAGCCTCACCAAGCAACGCCCCGGCACCTACCACACTCACACCCCCTGAGATATCTGCTCTTATCTCCAAAGGTCGACGAAATTCATGGAGTCATTAAGTATTTTGTCTTGGAACATATACGGGATCAAGCGGAATTTACCTGTTCTTGATGAGTTCTGCAATGATTTCCGTGGCATTATTGCACTGCAAGAAACCTTACTCCTCCCCCATGACCTGGCTATCAGTGATTCGGTTCATGCTGATTATAACAGTTTCTCTGTCTCGTCGATGGTTACTCACGACTACATCATTCAAGGTCATCCGAAAGGAGGTCTCTCTTTTCTATGGCATAGATCTCTGGATAAGTGCGTGAAACCAGTGACGTATCAAACTGACAGACTTCTCGGCCTGCAAGTAACGATCGAAGGTAAAACCATATTAGTGATTAATGCGTACTTCCCCTAGGAATGCCAGTCAAACTTTGATCAGTATTGTATATTGCTAGGAGGAGTCCAAGGTATTATTAATGATACCTCCGCTTACCATGTGTGCCTAATAGGAGACTTTAATGCACACCCATCTAGACTATTTTATAATGAATTACAGCGTCTCTGTGTTCAACAATCTCTTCAAATTAGCGATGTTGCCATCCTGCCTCCTTCCTCCTTCACCTATATATAATACAGAAATTATATGCCCATCACATCCTGGCTTGATCATTGTATTACCACTGACCGCCTGCATAGCTCTATCACTGAATGTATTATACGATACGATCTATCGTCTGCATTCGATCACATAGCCTTACAGATCACATTTCACACACCCTCCCTCCCGGCGGTACCCATCCAAAGGGAGAGGCTACCATCCATCTCATGGGATTTCTCCAACCTCCAAAAATCCACTGCATTTAAACGCTTATCTGAAAGTAATCTTCGCTTGATAACTCAGCCTGCTGGAGCCCTGCTCTGCAATAATCCTAATTGCCGCAACGAACAGCATAAAACAAAACTAAATGAATTCTACGTAAATATAATAAATGCCTTACGGAGCTCGGGAAGAGACACGTTTAGACTCTCTAGAGGTAACCATCGAAACATACCTGGTTGAAATGACTTAGTTAAAGACCTATACGCACACTCTCGAGAAATGTTCCTTCTTTGGAGGAACGATGATGGCCAGAGAGAAGGTCCCCTTGCTCTACAGATGAGGCAAGCGAGAGCCCAGTTCAAACTTGCTCTTCGTCAATGTCGTAGCAACGAAAATCAGCTCCGAGCCGATGCATTGTCCAGAAAATTTACCTACCATGACTTCCCCTATCTCTGGAAAGATATTAATTCACTAAACCCAAAGTCAAACAAATTATCCCAAAGAGTATTGGATGCAGTTGGCGAAGAATCCATCGCAAGAATGTGAGGGGATCAATTTAGTACTATCCTAAATTGTATAAATGACCAAGATACCCGAAATGAAGTGGATACTCTCATCAATGTCAATATGGAATTTCAATATAGTAACCGTATCTCCCCGAGTGACGTGTGCGAGGCTATCAAGAAATTACCTAGTAACAAGGCACCCGGCTGCGATGGCGTTCCCGCTGAGGCTTTCAAATTCTGCCACCCTAAAATTTATGTCCGATTCTCTGCACTATTTAATGCCTGTATATTACACCAATATATCCCCGAAACCCTTCTACTTGTCCACTTAATACCTCTCATAAAAAACAAACTGAAGGATGCCAGTGACCCAGGAAACTACCGCCCCATCGCCATCACAACAATCTCATCGAAAATATTTTAATCCCTTCTGTTCCGTCGCCTTGCACCATTTCTCCACACCGCAGACAATCAATTTGGTTTTAAAACTAACCACTCGACTGACACCTCTATATATATTTTAAAGGAGTTATTGAATTTCTATATATCCTCGGCCTCCCCTGTCTACTTATGCTTTGTAGACGTGCAGAAGGCATTTGACAGAGTAAACTATCTGAAACTCTTTTTGAAACTACGCAAAAGGGGGACTCCTCTATATCTCATCGGTATATTATAATGTTGGTTCTCAACACAGCAGTTCTATGTCAAATGGGGCAATGTCCTATCCCAGCAATTCGGTTCATCTAACGGTCTCAGGCAAGGAGGCATCCTCTCACCATATTTATTTAATGTTCAAACAGACGATTTGAATATCAGACTGAACTCACTTCCCATTGGATGTACGGTTAATGGCTTTACCATAAATAACCTTTACTACGCTGACGATATGGTCCTCATCTCCCCCTCTGCCCAAGGCCTACAACGTCTTATCGACACCTGCAACGCATACGCTAATGAACATGACATAATATATAACTAATCGAAGACACAATGCATGTCTGTCCTTCCTAGAGCGCTCCGTTTCGTAGAAGATCCACATATTTTCCTTCAAAACCCTCAGCTAGCATTTGTCAATGATTTTCCTTACCTAGGTCACTTCATTACGAAAGATTTAAAAGACACATCTGACATTGGAAACAGGCGACGTAAATTGTGTTGTCTAGGGAACATGGTAATGAGAAGATTTGGCTTCTGCCGCCAAGATATAAAAAAACTCCTATTTCAAACCTACTGCTATAACATATACGGCTGCTCGCTATGGGCAAACTATACTCGTGAATCGATGAGACGTATCACCGTCATTCACAATGATATCCTAAGGCGCCTCACCAATACCCCGAGGCACCATTCAGCTTCAGCGATGTTTGTTGAAAATAGACTGGATAACCTAAAAACCATCATTCGTCGCTCCATAGTAAGTCTCACCTCCTGCCTACGATCTAGTGAAAATCCCCTAATTCAAAATGTGCTTGCAAGTGCAGCGAGAATAAAATCCAAAATGTGGGAAACCTGGAATACGGAAGCGTCAGTACAATGAATTGTATTCACTAATATCTGATAGTGTGGCTATGCCAAATCTTCATCACTGAATAACTTTGGTATGATACCCAGTAATGTTATGATAACGTGTTTTATTATGTTACATCTTTGTTGTCTAGATGTCCTGTATTTCCTTCACACCACCTGCTCAGTGACTAGATTTTTTTTTTCTTCCTCCCCAGTGTTCTTTCATTATTCAAGTAATTTTTGTTCCAACATATTTATCATTGTCATCTCCATTTTTTTTTCTTCTCCCTCTCTTTTTGTTTGCTGATATGTATGTTATCATCATTGTTAAGCGTTAATCCTATTGTGATTTTGTTACCCAGACCTTAAAACTCTGTGTCAACCTGCTAATTGATGTTTATAATATATCACTGATATTATTGCATATCTCACCTTTTTTTCCGATGTCATAAGTGTAAGATCACTCTACCCTTATTGTAACTCTGTATATGGCTTTTGCTGGAATAAAGATTATTATTATTATTATTATTATTATTATTATTATTATTATTATTATTATTATTATTATTATTATTATTACTTATATTCTTACATAATAGAATTAGACACCATTACAAGAAAATTGTGCCAGATTTCAAAGCAATTCCTCTTTGATGGACATTCAAGTCCAGTCATCTCTTTTTTTAAACGAGCTTCTATTCTAAGCCTTTCAAGTTCCACAGCAGGTAAACCAGAACACAATGATTCTCTATCCATCGTATCTAACATATTCTGAGATAACACATCGTCTTTAACGTAAGGTTTAACTAACACATGTTTAATATCCTCTTTCTTCATTGAATTTTTAACATTAAGCTCAAGATGTTTGCTTAAACCCTATAAGCTAGATTTCTTGAGATCACTTAACTTCTCCACTAGTGGATCCTCATAAAATTCGTCAAAAAACTCGATTGTATTAAACTCTGATACGTTTGCTGGCTATTTTATACAAGTAACAAAATTAGTTTATTTCCAGAACGATGTTTGAATTAAAAACAGAATAAAAACTCAGATCTCAGCAAGGCCCCCAATTCTCTTTCGTTCATCTATTACACAAGACATAGATTACGCAAAATTTACTCATAAAGTTTTTTTAAACAATTGCAAAAAACTTACCGCAATATGTAGATAATATCCAACAAACAGAAAATAAAACTTTATTCAAGATTTAACACAAATATTTACAGCATTACTCAAAAATTTACCGAATACTCACAGCACACTAAAACTAACCCATATCTGCTTTAACACTTTCTCTCTTAATCAAGAGACTGTCTATCAACAAATATCCTTTTCGTGGACCTAATGAGGAGTCTCCCTACTTGGGCCTTTTCTCCGTTGTCATGCCCGTAAACCTCTCCATTTTTACCCCTGTTGTTTTGCTTAGTGGTAGCAAGAGGGACCTGTCCCTCATTCAGTTATACAGTAATTGACTTGGAATCTGCAATGTGAATTCCAGCCCGTGGGATGCTTGGTATATGACCTTTACCCCACCTGGGAGCCAAATTCCAGGCTGGTGAATGAGGATAAGCAGCTCACTTGAAACTACCACTACTTTTTGGCCTTACATCATTAGCTTTGGGTATCTAAATTTAATGTAGATTGAACCATTAACCTGCAAAGTAATATATCTCATTGTTTATTTGAACCCCTTTAGCATTAACGTAAACTACTTTAACCCTGTTCAGATTGCAAATCTCCTTTTACAAATTTAAATCAGTTATTTCGAATAACATCTCTTATGGGCTGCCAACGCAAGAGCCCATGTCTTACACAAGGTAAGGCATTCTACACACACACATACAGATACATGTCCCTATGCATTGCCGAAGCAAGAGCCCGTGTCCAGCAAAAGGCAACTAAGGACTGCAGCCCAGGATACAATCAGGAGTAAAAAAACGGCAGGGGCGCAGACCTACTACACTGATAGTACTGTAGATCCTAGTATTCAGACAACAGGAGCTGCAGTATATTCCAATAACTTCTCGGCCTGCAGGAGAACATCCAACTGGATTCCCAGTCACATTGGAATATCAGGGAATAAGAAAGCAGATGAGCTAGCCAAAAGCACCAGACTCATAGACAGAGTATAGGTACACATGGGCCACGGACATAGGGCCTCCCCAATTGACAGACGCACACCAAGAGAGCAGGCTATATGCATCCACAGACTCAGGCTGGGGTATAAAGCAAATTTGGAGATGAAGGAAAATAGTAATGAAAGACCCTGTGAATATTGTAATGTCTCACCATAACATGCCCTCCTGCATTATCTGCTAGAATGTAGAGAAAAATCACAACTGAGAGATAACCTTCAAGCGGACATCAATTCGTAACTCGCCAGGCCGACTGCAACCGCATTGGTAAAAGCAATTGTCAAAAACATAGAAATCCACAGACAATTGCTGTCAATATTTTTCTACGTTTCAGAAGCCTTACAAACCCTTCAAACTACCACTATCCGTAACATAATGGACCCCTTCCACTACCACCATCATCATTCCTTTTATCGCATCTGTCTCTAAAACTAAAAACTTTTCAAATTTCCTTTTGTTTAACAATCAACCTGTATTCTATAGGTTATCCATGGGCTGAACAAGGGAAAGGACCAACAAATGAATGAAAGTTGTTACCAAGTAAGACGAGTTGACTTTCCAAACTTTTATAAAGCAAGGGACAGATGGCGTTGAGTAGTTTCAGATATAAAAGGTTGACAGGAAGAAATATGGCCCCTGCTTCTAATGATGAATACTAATTCAGTCTTCTTTGTCTTCGTGAAAATACTTTATCGATGAGTGTAGTCACTAAAATCCAGAGTCACAGAGGGTGTAGCTTAAGAATGTCTCCAACGGAAGTGTTCAGTCAGGTGTCTCTCTTTTCTGCCTCCCCTTAATCTCTAAATTGGGCACAAGGCTGTACACTCTAAAAAGCAAGCAATGATCTTCCTGCCAGTTCAAGATCTGTCATACCCGGCACAAGGGACACCCAACTCCCTGCTAGTTTGGTGGCAGAAATTTTCAGCGTTGACATACATTGTCGAGTTTCCAATAAGATTTTATAGCGGAGCCTTCATCTGTTGTTTCTTCTATAGCAAGGAGCACCAGCATTGTCGAGAATTCTTTTATGTTGACAGTAAGAAATGCAAGAAATGCACTGCATACTATGATCACAAGGGGAAATTTGTGTTCTTTGCTCTCAAGCTGGCTGCAGAGCTGGGCTTGCAGCTTGATTGGGACTGTGTCCACCACAAGATATGGTGCAGATGCAATGATTACATACTGTACCATGACATCGTATATCAACTTGTCACTAGATGGAATAGGGAGCCTCCGTTGCACAAGAAAGTCCTACCACTAAAGCTTATCAACATTGAGATCCCACACTTCCATACCGCAGGAGTTTTCCAGAAGATACTGAAAACCCTGGGCAGGCCACCTAGATGGCTCAGTTTTAAATCGAATCCAGATATCAACTGCACTAAGGCTACACCTAATAGATATTATCAAAAACGTGGTCTTCCTGTTCTTGACCCCTCTACTCAACCAGTGAAAAAGAAGAAAAAGTGTGGAACAACAGTAAAACCACCTACTGCCACCTTCACTGCCACACTACCTACTAACACTCTAAAAACAGAAGAAAAAATGTCAGCCATGGACCTGGATCCTTCCAAATACACTTGCCTTCCTGCTCTGGCTGAGGCACATCAGCCAGACCGCAATTGCACAATATACCTAACACACCTACTTGATGAAGTCACTGCCACACTCACTCCAACTGTTGGACCTACTCCAGAACTTGCTAAACCCACTGCAATACATACTCCAACAGTTGAGCCTGCTCCAGAAACCCGGCCCACCTCTATGGATCCAGAGCACCTGTCAAAATTCAAGGAACCAGCTTTGGAAGGTGTATATTCCTATGTAGCAGTTGCTGCCATTGCAGCCTCAAATCCAGGAATAAAGATCTCTGCCAGATCCATTCTAAAGGGTGATATGATCATCAAACCTAAGGAATAGGATAATGCCAGCCTTTTTCACAGGGAAACCTCCCTGGCCTACCTTTATCCTGCTAGGAAATTGAGGAAAGCAGTTGTCTTCAACTATTCTGTCAATATTCCACTGTCCTTCATAACTGACTGCAATAATGTTGCCCATGCTGAACGCCATTTAGGCAGCCATAAACAGCCTATCAGGAAAGTCCCAAGGTCACTAGACCTCAGATTATGGAGAGTTTTCTCAATAGAGGACTTACACAACGACCCGCTACGCTGCTTCAATTGCCAACGTTTTTGCCACCACAAGGAGAACTGCAGGAGCTCAACGGTCTGTGGAGTCTGCAGCCGCCAGCATCCCACCCACTAATGCATGGACACCCACAAGAACGAGTTAGAGTCCCATCCGAAGTGTCCCAATTGTTGTGGATCTCACCAAGTCTGGAACAGGTGTCCAGAGCAATTTAGTTGATTGACAGCATTACAGACCATCCCACCTACAACAGCCACATAAGCCCCAAAGAGCTCCAAGTTCCAGGCCTCCATATAATACTTCCATGGATCCGGACCCAGTCACCCCCCTTCCTGTCACTGCGGTCATGCTCTTGGGGCTGAACGACTGCACCTCCATGCCTACAGCTATGCTCTCTAGGCTGAGCGACTGTACGTCCTTTCTGAGGGCCTGTCTTGGTTGTGTATGCTCTTGGGCGAGCTGATTCTCTTGCATATGTGTCTAGTAACTTTGAAAAGTAAGATTGCTCTGGTAGGAGCAATACACTTGAGCAGATTGTCATGGGCCGAGATCTGGCAAGACCCTGACCACACTGGTTGGGTCTTCTACCTTGGGGGCTATGACTGACTGTCTAAGAGCCCCATCCGGTAATAATGTCCTGGCAATCTATGCATGCACGCACCTGTCCTTTTATATTAGGAACAATACTCCAGAGAATTCTGGATCGTTCAAGACTAACATTACGCAATAGCTACGCTCCAGGACCCTGCTCTCGAATCATCCTGTTGAACTCACATTTGTGAGACGGCTGGCACCGAAGTACAGTAGTTATGAGAAGTGACTAGAACTCCTGTTCCAGAACACAATGATATTTTGAGTTATAAATACATTAACATATGTAAAAATTAATCATTTATTTTTTATTTTTACATCAACATGTATGAAATAAAACGAATTATTTTATTTTTACATCAACTATTGGAATTTATTTTAATTCCAACCTTATTTATAATTAATGAACAAAACGATTATTCAAAAACCAAAACAACTTACATCAAATAGTAGATCCACTAGTACAACTTTGTGACTTTGCCCCACAATATACTTTTCCCTAGATATGTCCTAAGATACAGAATAATATAGATCACTTATCACAAAGGTAGACGTTTAAGTGTTCCAAAATTGTCGTGGTCTTGGGTATTGAACGTTTAGTTTTGCTCGGAGTTAATATTCTATGAAGATGCCGGCCTTTTCACTGAGTACTTTTTATTGGAACTGTTCGCCGTGGCTGTGGTAACCTTCGAGGTAATTTACTTGACAGGTACATATTACGCACGTGCGAGCTTAAGGCCTATTAGGCAATTACTAATTTAAGTCATTTAATTCATGAATTTGATTTTATTATTCATTTTACTTTCCATTAACGCTAATAGTTACTATACTAAGCAGCATTAAGTTATTTACTTTTAATTCATTAAGGGAAAGGGGGAAAACTTCGAGTCAAGCTAACGACCGAACGGCTATTCCCCACAGTCGGACACAAATGCCAATCCTTTCTGATTAAAATAATTAATTTAACGTTAACTGTATTCCTCATAAGGAAACAGTTTTTCTTTCCATTTCTTTTGTAACTCGTACCTCTATAATTTATTTTTGGTTTCTAACACAACACAAGTGAAAAATAAGCAATTTTCAAAAGTTTTGTAATACAATGTCCACAAATCTAACGTAAAAATTCCTTACAAAATAATAAAGAGCTATTGCTTACTTTCTGGATCTATTATTAGTCCTAATAAGGAAGTTGGTAGCGATGCCTTGAATTTTGTTTTGAACTTTGTTTTTGTCTTTTTTTTAGTAGACAGACAGAGACTGTCTTGAGACAATTGCAGTTCTTGAAAGATTGTTTTCCAGATCATTTATTAAGGTTTTACCAGAAAACGTCATTTGAAAGGAGATTTATAATCTTCCAGAATCTTCCAGTATTCCAGGCAAAAAAAGAAGGCTCTGACGCGAGGAGAATTGAGAAGGAAAATATTCGTCCTGTGTAAAGTCAATTGGGAGGAAAATATAGATTTTTTTTAAGGTTTCTCAGACAATAAAGTTGTTAAAGGATAATTATTATGGGTTCGATGATGACGTGATTATTAATTGGGGTCTACAGGGTAAAGCTAGAAGTGGAACGGAAGAGCCTTAAGGCGTTAATTTTCCCTCTGGAGTCAACTTGAAGGTTTTAAGAGACTGAGAGGAAAGAAAAGATTAATAGTTCATTACCAATTGTGAACAAGAAAGAAATAGAAAGAATTTTCAGCTATTACTAATAGTGAAGTGGTGTAGTAACTGACTACATCGATGTAGGCAAGCGATTTCATCAAAAGTTATCTTAACAATGTTTCCAGTGTGGGATACTCTTTATTATACTTTAAAGTAGATATCATTCCTTGCAATGAAGAATTTAATTTGATAGATGAATCATAAACTAATGCCAGATTGAAGGAACCCAATTAAGGTTTAAAGGCCGCTCATAAGTGACAGAGGCAAAGGAAAATGAATGTGCCCTCACAAGCAGGACAGACATTGCCTTAGAGACTGACCATATGCACATATGATCAGCACCCAAGCACCTCTCCACCCAACCTAGGACCAGGCAATGGCTGCTGATGACTCAGCAAGAAAGGGGAGGTTGCAGACACTGAAGAAAGTATTCCGTTTGAGTGGGACTTGAGCCCCAGCCCTGGGAGAGCCAGGCAAGAACACTTCCAATAGGCCACTGCACCTTTTAATTACTGGGATTGGATTCCAGCCAAATGAAATAACCAATTAAATCCGGTTCTCTTTGGAAGATGCAATAAAGAAAAAAGGATTGTGCAAGTTACGAAAAGCTTAATTATCTAAATTCAACATTGGTTTCAGAATATCCATCAACCCTTCTGTTACAGAACCAAGCATTGTTCAATATCTTTTATGAAATAATGTTATTAAATGCTATATGTATATGTTGGTCTTTTCTCCAATGCTGGAGAACGATATCTAGTTGTTACAAATAAAGTAAGAAATGTAATATAACTTATCAGTCATTTTCTCACAATCAATTAAGATGATTTACAGTAGGTGATGAATAGAATAATTACCTCTATTTTTTAGAATATTTATTACTTCTTTTATCGCAAGATAAGGGACAATGTAATTTCACAGTTAAAGTAAAGTAGTGAGCACTGAGCCGAGCTTTGAGAGCACACTGTAGCCCAGTAGTTGAAATGGTAACAGTATTAACACCTACATTACATAATCTTCATACGATCTGATAGACAATAGAAACCATGGTATGATAGCAATTAGTGAAATGTAATTAGCAGTACTGTACTAAGATTTCAATCGTGGTCATGCTCTTTTTAAAACTCTGATTTCTTTTTCTATCACTAGATATGTAAATTTTCACTAAATCTTCTACATAATATTGAAATTTTCATTCACAATTATGAAAATTATTATAAACGCAAAATCTATTTCTTGAAAGGTGAAAAAACCTAATTATTTGAAAATACATCATCATGATGAAAAAATATCTTTCCCTCTGATCTAAACTCGTCAGGAATTTGGGTAATATTGAAAGCTCACTGAGGTTGAAGGAACCCTTTCCTGCTCCATCAGTAATTAATAAGTAAAGATATTGAATGATAAAATACAAACGTCAAAACTTTATTCTCGTTTACTATAATCACTATTTGTGCAATGGAACTTTTAAAGAATTAGCAAAAAAAAAAAAAAAATTATCATCACAGTCATCTTTCGTTTTCTGTCTTGAATTTTGAAGGGGACTAAATAAAACCCAATTAATTATAAAACCTTTATTAATGTTTATATGTTAATAAATGTTGCATTCTTTAATCTTATGATTCAATAATGACCATTGGTCGCTTTTTTTTTATTAGGTTTGAGGGGAAACGGGAACATCTGCTTTTCTATTCTGTTGTAAGATTTCATGAAAACTTATATTTACGAAAAAAGTTCACAATATTAACATATTTGAATGAGACGGAGAGAGAATCTAGAAAACTATAGCAATTATAGTTTCTTTTCTTCCTTATTTATGCTGAAAATTTATTTAGATAGAGAGAGAGAGAGAGAGAGAGAGAGAGAGAGAGAGAGAGAGAGAGAGAGAGAGAGAGAGAGAGAGAGAGATTTTACTATAAAATAGATGTATTCGGAAGTTCTAGATAACTACTGTACTTTGGCGCCAGTCGTCTGACGAATGTGAGGTCAACAGAATGATTGTAGAGTGGGCTCCTGGCACATGGCTATTGCGTAATGTTTGTCTTAATGTTTCAGAATTCTTTACAGTATTGTTCCCTATATAATGGGACAGGGGGAGGCAGAAATGAGAGAAACCTGACTGAACACTGCTTGTGTTTGGAGACATTCTTCAGCTACACCCTCTGTGACTCTGGACTTTAGTGACTACACACACTGATAAAGTATTTTGAAGAAGACAAAGAAGACTGAATCAACATTCATTGTAAGGACACCGATCCCTTTGTCGTCCAGAAAATCGACAAACTACTTATTTATTTAAATTCTCTCTTCGCCACACTGTGGTTTCCTATGTATATATATTCCGCTCTACCAGAGCTACATTTTGATATATGTATCGTTTCATAACATGTTTCTGTTAACCCATAATTCATATATTTGTAAGTGTAAGAAAACACATATATTTTGGCGGGCACTTCAATCTGATTTGGCGCCAACGTCATCCTACCTTTCCGTCCGCACCTTGTAATATACTTCCGTGCACATTTAAATAAAGTATCAGTTGATCCTGGTGACGCTTGTCTCACTGTCCTTACAACTGGTGACCCCGGAGTTGAAAGTGGCATCAGCAGTTTTGGCTTTGCCATTAACGGACTTATTACGGCCGTGCTACCTTCTACATACTCCGTTACCTTAGGCACGAGCCTGCCTTTGGTTCTCCCACACTTCGGTGAATGTAAGGCAGTAGGATGAGCTTAACCGACATATCAACTTCTCACCTCTTTGCCGACTCGTCGTCTGGCAACGATGCAGGAAGCAACACGCCCATCGCACCCAACGGCCTCGCCTCTACGCCCAAAGTCAAACTGCCGCCCTTTTCTCAACACAACACCGCTTCCTGGTTCCTAAGAGCGGACGTACTCTTCCGCGTCGCTAGACTCAGCGACTCCTGCGCCAAGGCTGACATCGTTCTCACCTCCATACCTGAAGAAGTTTTCGACAAGATTTCCCCATGGCTCGACGCCCAGGCCGGCCAAGTTTCATACGACGACCTGAGAACGAAACTCATCGGTATCTACTCCCTCTCTGTCTCAGCAAGGGCACAGAAAGTACTGGACCTCGCCGGCAAGCCCATGGGTGACACCTCTCCTGTCGAGGCGTGGGACGAGCTAACCGGCCTGCTTATGCTCCCCGAAACAGACAGCAACGGCCGACGACGTGAGATTAGCTTATCTCGCGAAATCTTTCTTCGACGCCTACCACAGGACGTACGGGCCCAATTGACAGACGCAGACACGCTCCCGATGAACGAGCTCCTGTCGAAGGCTCAGAAGCTCCATGAGGCCTCCAAAGCATCTCGCCTTGGAGCATCATCGTCAACACCACCTCCATTCTCCTCCTTCAGCAGCTGCTCTTCCATAGACTCCTCGGCAATGGCCCTTGAGGACGACGAGATCAACATTCTATCAAGAAAGAAACCACCGCAACCGACGCGACCGAACCCTAGGCCTAACCCGGCATGGTGCTTCTACCACCAACAGTTCGGCAGTGACGCCAAGAAATGTAGAGCACCATGCAGTTTCCCTAGAAGATGACGCCAGAAGCATCCACCTGCCACCATCGCAGCCGCAGTTAACCAAAACAAGATTGGTTTCTGTATCCTCGATACCATTACCAACCGTAGACTCATGGTGGACACCGGCGCAATGCAGTCAACGTTCCCTCCTTCGAAGTTCGACCTAGACCGTGGTCCCGACAAAAACGCTCCCTCACTCATCGCTGCCAACGGATCTCCCATACGGTGCTATGGGATCAAGGCCCTCAAGATATCTATCATGGACCGTTCATATTCTTGGCCCTTCGCTATCGCCGACGTCAATCGCCCCCTCCTCGGTGCGGATTTCCTCGCCCACCATGGACTCCTCGTCGATGTCGCTAACAGATGTGTCATCGACACGGGAACCTGCCAGTCTCGCGCCCTAGAACACGGCCCTGCAACAATGTCTGTATCCGCCGTAACGACGCACCCCTACGCCGACCTCCTACGAGAGTTTCCCGAGGTTTTAAAGCCCGAGCTCCGACACTCGCCAGGTTCCCCGTCCAAGCATGGTATCTACCACCACATCACAACGACAGGACCTCCCATTCACGCCAAATTCCGCCGCCTCCCGCCTCAGAAACTGAAGGATGCCAAACGCGCCTTCGAGGACATGGAATGCATGGGTATCTGTAAGAAAGCATCAAGCCCCTGGGCATCACCCCTGCACATGGTTAAAAAGCCGGACGGGTCCTGGAGACTTTGCGGCGACTACAGGCGCCTCAACCTCATCACAACACCCGATCATTACCCGCTGCCCAACATGCAGGACCTAACGAACGCGTTGCACGGCGCAAAGTTTTTTACCAAGATGGACCTCCTCAAGTCTTACTTGCAGGTCCCCGTATTCCCGGAAGATATCCCGAAAACGGCCATTGTAACGCCGTTCGGATCCTACACCTTCGCTTACTCAACCTTCGGTCTACGCAACGCCGGGGCGACCCTCCAACGACTAATGGATAGCATTCTGGGTGACCTACCTTTCTGCATCTGCTACGTCGACGACATCCTGATATTCTCGAAAACAAAGGAGGAACACCGGTGTACAAGACATTTCATATTTTCACATGGCGACAGGAAAGACTAGTAATTATTAAGAATTTGGTATTTTCAATTGCCCTACTCTTGGTACCATCAAACTGTCTTTCCTGCCGTCCAGTCTTTAAAGATGGATAGTTTGCTAACTCCTCCTCCTTCCATATGCTTTACTCGAGCGAAAACGCCGACGAGGAGGCAGGCAGCCCGGCCGTCCGACAGTGTCAGAGACAGAGACACAGAGACCTCACTCACCTGGAAAGGTTTCCACATTTTGATTTGTCCGACATGCCTTTCTTAGGCTAAAGGCTATTATTGGGATCCCTGGTCTACGTCACCCTCTTGTGAAAATCTGCCAAAATCCATCTGCAACGCCTTTGTGCATGGTTCGACAATGGTGAGTACCAAGAATATATAGGGCTTATTTTTAAGGTTATCATTGCGAACTCTCATTGCCTTGTGTTGCCTATTTCAAGTTTTTCCTGTCTGTCATTTTTAACCTTATGAAGATTAGTAATAGATTTTTGTGGTCAATGTTTTATATATCGTATTCTCTTGTCCTTTCAGGTGATTTAGCTCTCGGACTAGTAACTCTAGCTTATTTATAAATTCACGTTCTTAACACTTGGGTAAGAGAATCGTCAAATACATTGTTTCGAATGGTTATATCTATGACGAATTGTCTCCCATATTACGACCGAGCAAATTTATATTAGGTTTACCGTTCATTTCAGGATGGTGTTCGGTTTCGATGTATCGGCCCTTTTATTTCCTTCCTGATACTAATGTAAACCTCAGTTGCTCAATTGTAAGGTAATTTTAAGTGGGTTATTATTCCGATGGGTATATTCTTCTATATAAATGACCATGACTTTTAGATACTAATCTTCTTGAATATTTCTTTACAGACAGCGAGCGAAGCAGAACGAAGGAAACGCCCTACGATTTACGTGAATTGCCTTGTTCTCCAACCAACTGTTTAACTCCGTTACTACGTTATTTTAAAGGCTTATTTATGTAATAAATATCATATTTAATTACATTTTTCCTTCCAACCTTTATTTACAAACCACAGATTTTTATGGTGTTCTGCTTATGGCGCCCAACGTGGGGCAACACGAAGAAAGGTGCTTAATGATGGTGCAGATGATCCAGTAGAGAATTGACCACGACTGGGGCTCCCAATAGTTTTTCATATTTCTATTTGCAGGAAATTGACATTTTCCTTTCCAGGATATTAATATTTTATTGAAATAAATATAATTTTCCTTTTCAGAAAACTTAACATTTTATTATTTTACATTTGTTATACGTTTGTTATAATGGCTAACTTACAGGTATTGATCGGACAACGAAAAGTCATTCGGAGAAAAGTCACCGAACAATTCAATAGGTCTGACACCTATTCTGCCCTTACACAAGAAGAAAAGTTAGCTATTAAAGGTGTTCTTGTTAATTATAGAAACAAGCTGTCAGAGGTAGATGATCATATCCTCTTGAAGAAATTTCCTGACGTATCTGATGAAGCAGAGTTAGAGCCAGAATTAACAAGTTGCCAGGATTATTTAGATAAAATTGAGTATTGTTTACCATTACTTGAGATTTCCAGGGGTAATAATGGTTCTAATATTCCCGACGTGGCCCGCAGTTTACTGAAACAGCCAACAGCTCCTCTTCCTAAGTTTACAAGTAAAGAAGGAGAAGATTTATTGAAATTTATAGCAGAGTTTGAGGGTACAACTAATGTATTTCAGTATCCTGATAGAGATTTACTTTTATTGCTGAAGCAACAGATAGACGGTCGAGCAAAGACTTTATTATGTTCTCTGGAAGCTGACAAACAGCGTTATGTAGATGCCAAAGAATTATTGATTTCCGCCTTTCTTCTAAGGAGGTTTGTAAAAACAATGCAATTAGGAAAATTACAGAGTTAAGTCTAAGAGAGGGTGATGACCCCTTCACATTTATTTCCATCCTCCGATCAGTATGTGAAGCAGTCAAGACTTTTAACATTGAAGCGGATGAATTTGTCAGATATTTTGCTTGGCACGGCTTAAATGGTCGCTTTCAGCGTCATTTTATAAATATTACAGGAAAAACTCATCCTTCCTTAAATGACATTATTTCACATTTCTTTGCAGCTTGCGAAAGGTACGAAAGTGACGGGAAAGGTGTTGAAAGCTTGAAATGTAAAGCTTCACGTGTCAAAACATTAACACTCCCTCTTCCTAAAGAGAGTACTACCAGCATGGCTGCGGAAGCAGTGACATATGATAAAGACAGGTCTTCGCCTCAGTGTTCCTTGTGTTCTGCGGTTGGAAATACTGATAAATTTCACTTTATCCATAAGTGCCCTAATTTTCTTTCTCCTACAGACAAAGTGCATATTTTAAAATCTAGAAATGGATGTGTAAAATGCGGCCAGTTTAATCATGTTTCCGGTAAGTGTCGTTTTAAATTCAAAAGACGCTGTTCAAATTGTAACAGCTGGCATATGACTTACCTATGTGATAGGAGTCAGTCACCAGACAGAGACTCTAACAATATTAATAACTGCAAATCCAAGGTGGAAACTTCTTCTCAAATAAGCAGCGGTGTTGCCGTCCTTCCTACTTGTCATGGTGATTCCATTTTACCCACCTTTTCATTTAAAGTTGGGGGGACTGTTTACAGAGGACTGAAGGACAGTGGTTCGCAGAGCACGTTTGTCACTAAGAAATTGGCGGAGGAGAATAATCTTAAAATCATTAACTCTAAAGTAAAGCTAACAGTTAATGGGTTTAAGGGTAACAAAGAGTATTTTACTGAAATTGTTGAAGTTCCTGTTACGATCGGAGATAAATCCTTTATAATTTATTGCTTGGTTGTACCAAACATTAATGTAGCATTGAAATTACCTCTGCTTGGTAGATTAGTTGATAAATTTCAGGCACAAGGTGTTAAATTAGCTGATCAATTCCTTAATAAATTTTCTCATGAAATTGATAATGTTCAGCTCATTTTAGGTACAGACTTCGCTTATTGTATTGCAGGTACAGATACAGTTTTTGGAGGAATAAATTCATCGATGTATACCGAGTGTCATGCAGGTATTTTGCTGTCTGGTAGCATTGACTTAATGAATAAGAATATTGACAATTTAGCTGATACGAGAGTGCAAACATCGGTTGTTAGTAACCCATTTGAGTATAGTTCTTCTATTCATATCCAGAGTAGTTCCTTTTTGCTGAACTCTAAAGTTGATATTTTTGCCGATGATGACGTTAATAATAACTTTGAGGTAAACTGTTCATTTTCTGTAATAAATGAAAGAGGTATGCTTATGGAGAAACCACTGCAACAGGCCACTGATCAACTTCTAGAGTCTGAATGTAATTATTATTTAAATTACGATCAGAATTTCTACAATGATGAAAGTATTGAACTTAACAACCAGTTGCAAACTTCTTGCTTTTTTTCAGGACCACATTTAAGTATAAATGAAGTTCCAGAATTGTCAAGTACTAGACCAGCATTTGAGATGCCCACTGAGGTTCAAGCAACTCCTTCCACAGCTCGGGTTATTGAAGTTGCTAACAATCTTATTGATATTAATAATTATTCAAATTTCAGGAAACTTGTATTGATTTTTCGCTATATTTTCTTAGTGGTGCACAAGTGGAAGCTGAAAGCGAAAATTGCTTGCTCACCAGTCGCTAATTACTTTGCCCAGGCTATAAATTACTTGTTAAACAATGAACAAAGAAAGCATTATCCTGAGGTATATTCTTACCTACAGCATGGTCTTAATTCCAGAAAAGACATTCCTCCTATTATAACGCAACTTAATGTATTTTTAGATTCACAGGGTCTTCTGAGAGTTAAGAGTAAATTAAAAAAATGGAATTATGGCTTAAGTGGAAATTACCCTTTATTATTGCACCCAGACAGTCATTTGACCAAACTAATTATTTGGGATGCACACCTCAAATTATTATATTCAGGATGTTATTTTGTATTAACAGAGCTCAGAAAGCATTATTACATCCCTAAACATTTCTCAGTTGTGAAAAAGGCTCTTAAACAGTGTGTTCATTGTCGTAGGTTTAATAATCGTTATATAAGGTTAAATCAGAACTTTTACAGAGACTTCAGAGCAGATCCTCCTACGGTTCCTTTTTCTAACATATTTATGGATTATCTAGGACCCTTCAATACGAAGGATGGAAAAGAGACCCGTAAGGTTTGGTTACTATGTATCACCTGTACTTGGTCTAGGGCAGTTAACCTCAAAATTTGCAGGAGTTTGAATGTTGCAGAATTTTTAAGAGCATTTCAGCTACACTGCTTTGAGTACGGGATTCCTCAACTTTGTATTAGTGATCTTGGGACTCAGTTGGGGGCAGGAGGTAATACCATAACTTCCTTCATTAGTGACCCTCAGACGCAATTATATTTTGAGGAAAATAATGTAAAACCCCTCTCCTTTCAGCAATATTTCAAAGGCTGCAGTGAATTGGGATCATTAGTAGAAGTCTGTGTAAAAATGGTCAAAAGATTAATGTTTGGAGCAATTAAGAATTTTATATTGACGTATGTAGACTTTGAATTTCTTGTCTGTAATATTGTGCATCTCATTAATCGACGACCTATAGCCTTCAAAGAAGCTGTTCGTGCTGAGACTGACAGTGTGCCCGAACCAATAACGCCGGAACAGCTCGTGCGAGGCTATGAATTGACTTCTCTAAACCTTATCCCTAATCTTCAACCTCTTTCAGTTGAAGATCCAGAATTTGACCCTGATAATCAAGCTATTTCTCAGAATTACGTAAAGTTGTGTAAAATTAGGCAGACTTTAATAGAGACCTATCATAATGAATTTCTAGGTACTCTGATTCAGCAAGCAGTTGACAGAAAGGGGCGGTATCGACCCGTTACTCATAAATTACTGAAGGTTGGCGATGTTGTATTAATTAAGGAGGAACATACCAAAAGGAATAATTATCCTCTAGGCATAATTTTGGAAGTTTTTAAAAATGATTTGGGTGAAGTTACCCATGCTGTTATTAAGAAGGGAAAAAAATGCCAAACATCAAGGTTGCATGTAAATAATATTATTCCAATACTAGAAAACACAGGAAGTACCAATTCAGCTACTCCTGATGTTTGTAATTCTGTTACTTCGTCCTTAAGGCCCAAAAGAAAGGCTGCTATATTAAGCCAAGAAAGGACAAGACAGATGCTTTAATCTTTATTCAGTATTTGTATTTTCTTGTATTTAATTTAATTATTTTTACATTTCTTAAATGTATTTTTCTTACAATTGTCCTTGTTACATATGTTTCAGGATGGAATTTTTTCATTTCTGAAAAAATCCCATCTTCGCCCCTGGACTGTACAAGACATTTCATATTTTCACATGGCGACAGGAAAGACTAGTAATTATTAAGAATTTGGTATTTTCAATTGCCCTACTCTTGGTACCATCAAACTGTCTTTCCTGCCGTCCAGTCTTTAAAGATGGATAGTTTGCTAACTCCTCCTCCTTCCATATGCTTTACTCGAGCGAAAACGCCGACGAGGAGGCAGGCAGCCCGGCCGTCCGACAGTGTCAGAGACAGAGACACAGAGACCTCACTCACCTGGAAAGGTTTCCACATTTTGATTTGTCCGACATGCCTTTCTTAGGCTAAAGGCTATTATTGGGATCCCTGGTCTACGTCACCCTCTTGTGAAAATCTGCCAAAATCCATCTGCAACGCCTTTGTGCATGGTTCGACAATGGTGAGTACCAAGAATATATAGGGCTTATTTTTAAGGTTATCATTGCGAACTCTCATTGCCTTGTGTTGCCTATTTCAAGTTTTTCCTGTCTGTCATTTTTAACCTTATGAAGATTAGTAATAGATTTTTGTGGTCAATGTTTTATATATCGTATTCTCTTGTCCTTTCAGGTGATTTAGCTCTCGGACTAGTAATTCTAGCTTATTTATAAATTCACGTTCTTAACACTTGGGTAAGAGAATCGTCAAATACATTGTTTCGAATGGTTATATCTATGACGAATTGTCTCCCATATTACGACCGAGCAAATTTATATTAGGTTTACCGTTCATTTCAGGATGGTGTTCGGTTTCGATGTATCGGCCCTTTTATTTCCTTCCTGATACTAATGTAAACCTCAGTTGCTCAATTGTAAGGTAATTTTAAGTGGGTTATTATTCCGATGGGTATATTCTTCTATATAAATGACCATGACTTTTAGATACTAATCTTCTTGAATATTTCTTTACAGACAGCGAGCGAAGCAGAACGAAGGAAACGCCCTACGATTTACGTGAATTGCCTTGTTCTCCAACCAACTGTTTAACTCCGTTACTACGTTATTTTAAAGGCTTATTTATGTAATAAATATCATATTTAATTACATTTTTCCTTCCAACCTTTATTTACAAACCACAGATTTTTATGGTGTTCTGCTTAACCGGGGACACGTCCACACCATCCTAAAACGCCTACAGGAGAACGGCCTAGTCGTACGCTTCGACAAATGCACGTTCGGTGCGGAGGGAGTGGATTTCCTTGGTCACCGCGTATCCTCGCGCGGGGTAAAACCCATGACAACCAAGGTCGACGTCATCAGGAAGTTCCCAATGCCTACGACCATCTGCCAACTCCAGGAGTTCTTGGGAATGGTCAATTACTACAGGCGCTTTATCCCCAACATCGCACAAACCCTGTCACCCCTCGACGACGTCCTGAAAGGAAAAGCAAAAAAACTCGAGTGGGGTTTGCCCCAGCAACAGGCATTCGCTCGGACGAAGGATGCCCTTGCGAATGCCACCACCCTGGCTCATTTCGACGACAACGCGCCCCTGCGACTATCGACCGACGCCAGCAACGTCGCCTGCGGGGCTGTGCTTGAGGAACTCGTCGATGGTTCTCCTCGACCACTGGCATTCTTCAGCAAGAAATTGAAACCCGCCGAAACAAGATACAGCATCTTTGATAGGGAACTCCTCGCCGTCTACCTCGCCGTCCGCCACTTCAGGCACATCTTGAAGGGTACCCCCTTCACAATCGCGACGGACCATCAACCCCTCGTACACGCATGGTCCTCCTTACAACAACGTCATCTCGCATCAATCCCCGAATTCGGGTGTACCATACGTTACGTCCCAGGAAAGAAAAACCCAGTCGCGGACGCCCTTTCAAGGATTGAAATTGACGCGATCCACCTGGGAATCGACTACGCCAATCTCGCAACCGAACAACGCACCGACCGAGAAGCACAGGATCACCTGACGGCGCCATCCGCGCTCAAGATAAGTGCGATTCCCCTCGGACCAGCAGGAGTAACTATTCTTTGCGACACCAACACGGGCCGCCCACGTCCCTGGGTACCAGCCTCCCGCAGAAGGAAGATATTCGATATCATCCATGGACTTTCGCACCCCTCAGGACGCACCACCGCTCGCCTTCTGTCTGAAAAGTTTGTCTGGACAGGAATAAAAAAGGACGCCCGGGAATGGGCGAAGTCATGCATCAACTGCCAGTCAAGCAAGGTCAGCCGTCACACCGAATCGGGGGTAGGCGATTTTCCCCAGCCAAAATGACGTTTCGGCTATATACACATCGACGTCGTGGGACCATTGCCCCCGTCTGGATCCGCTCGCTAGCTACTTACGATCATCGATTGCTCCACGAGGTGGTTGGAGGCATCGCCGATGACCGAAGCTACGACTCAAGCATGTGCCGAAGCCCTCCTGTCGAGCGGGGTGAGCAGGTTTGGCGTTCCTGACGACATCACGACTGACAGAGGACCCGCTTTCCTCTCAGAAATATGGCTTGCTTTGGCGAACCTGATAGGGACGCCGCTCCACAGCACCACGGCATACAACCCCGCAGCAAACGGCATGGTCGAAAGAACTCACCGCGCCCTCAAGGCGTCCCTGATGGCGAGCTGCACCGACGGGGACTGGAAATCACGACTTCCTTGGGTACTCCTCGGCCTTCGCACCGCCCCTCGCGCAGACGGCGAACCTTCGCCCGCCGAAAAGGTTTACGGGGAAGCGCTCGCAGTTCCTGGCGAATTCTTTCCCTCATCAACCGACGACACGCAGCTGGATCACCTAAGGGACATCGCCAGGAAGTTCAGGCCGTGTCTCAAAACTTACCAGGACAGAACCAAGCACTTCAAGCCAAAAAGCCTGGATGACTGCAGGTACGTTTTCGTCCGTGTCGACGCTCATCGACAACCACTGACTAGACCTTATCGTGGTCCCTACCGGGTAATTAAAAAGACAACGAAAGCCTTCCTTCTCGACGTCCATGGCCAAGAGGACTGGGTCTCAATAGACCGCGTGAAACCAGCGTTCTCGAAGGAAGCGACACCGCCTTAGCTGGACCTGGCAGACCCAGAGTTCCGCCTTAAAACAAGCCGCCCAACGAAAGAAAAATCATCAAACGACGACAAGAGGAAGAGATCCTTACACCGACTGCCAGCGTGCCCCCCCGTTCAAAAACAAGAGGAACCCTCCGACGCCCGAAAAGATACGAAGATTGATCATCAGCCCTCTACGCCGCCCGATGTCTTGGGGGGGGGAGTACTTGCAAGGACACCGATCCCTTCGTCGTCCAGAAAATCGACAAACTACTTATTTATTTAAATTCTCTCTTTGCCACACTGTGGTTTCCTATGTATATATATTCCGCTTTACCAGAGCTACATTTTGATATATGTATCGTTTCATAACATGTTTCTGTTAACCCATAATTCATATATTTGTAAGTGTAAGAAAACACATATATTTTGGCGGGCACTTCAATCTGATTTGGCGCCAACGTCATCCTACCTTTCCGTCCGCACCTTGTCATATACTTCCGTGCACATTTGAATAAAGTATCAGTTGATCCTGGTGACGCTTGTCTCACTGTCCTTACATCATCAATAGAAGCAGAATCTGTATTTCTTTCTGTCAACATTTTATATCTTGAACTACTATATGCCATATGTCCCTTGCTTTATAAAAGTTTAGAAAGTCAACTCATCCTACTTGGTAATAACTTTATATGTTTATCCATTAGTTTTAGTGTGCTGTGAGCATTCGGTGGATTTTTTAGTAATGCTGTAAATATCTACAATATGATTAATCTTAAATAGTTTTATTTTCTGTTTACTGCCTATCATTTTCATATTGCCGTAAATGCTTTGCTTATTATATAGTAAAGTTTATTGCTACATTTTGCATAATCTACATCATGTACAATAGTTGAACATACATTAAACCTTCTACTTGGTATACTTCTGTGAGTGATATACCAGAGAAATTTTACCTCTGAGGTATCAACGGAGTTTTAACCTCGGAGCAAATATCCTTTAGAGATATCATGTATAAATCAGGGACGTGTTAATAACAAGCCATAGTCATCCTTCCCCAAATAGAGTTGACCTTGTCTCGAAGGATAAGGTAAGGGTAGGATACTTGGGCAAGAAAGCCGTTACAACTCCTGATCTCAATGTGCTACAATTAACATGTTTCCTGTTGATCCATTCCCCTTCGCAGTCGCCATATTTGACGGTCGCTTGGAGAGTCTCTGCCTTTTTTTCTTGGCTTTTTTTATCAATTTTTGATTATGGATGCTTCAGCTCCTTCCTCATCGACTAAGTTAAATACCACTTTTTTCACTTCTTGGAGAATATCACGTGTCCTGCCAGTGTTTTATTTGATTTGCACGATTTTATTTTTTCGAGGCCGGCATGCAGTCAGTGCTATTACATCATGTTACAAAATCGCTCAAAAACACTTAGTTATTTTGTCATATTACTGGAAGAATATGTTTTACATTATTCTTTTAAGGTGTGGTATGTTTATGGTATTTCCACATCATTCCTTGGTGTTTCTTGGGTAGTTTTATCAGAATTGACTTGCGGTATCATATGCTAGCTAGCTGACAGGCCTGGTAAAGTTTCACTCATGCACCATCCCCTTCTTTCACCTAACATCACTGGTTGGGTGAGGCTGTTTATCCTCCCATGCTGTCGATTCGTCACAGTGGGGAGCTGCGAACTTGAAGGTCCTTCTGGGAGTTGGCTAATTTGTAAGTTGCACTAATGAGGCTGTTTTAATTTTCCACTTAGCCTATACGTTTAGCAAGGTAGCACAGGTCTTGGGATGCTGTTCCCTGTGTCTACCTACTTTTACCCATTGGAATTTTTTACCCATTGTTCTGATGCTAACTAGTAGACCCCCTTGTGTCACCTTAACCATTAGTATGCCTGGTTATAAGGACTTGTCCTCTGTACCCTATCATGGCAGACCCCCTGGAACACTATTGCTGTTCTAATGTCGCTGTTCGACCTTCCTGTTTTGCCGCCTCGCCATTTTCCTTTCTTACCTTATCCTTGTGCCAGTTAGTATGCCTACTTGTAGGCTATCTTTCCTGTCCCTAGGTAGGTGATATTTTCTCCTCCCCTTGTAAAAATCTCTCTGCCGCCTTAGAGACCAACCTTGGGTGTTATCTCTGCCCCTTTCCCTTCCTAGTTATATCATAACCTGACCTTACGGGGAACTATGTTCCTCTTGTCTAGTCATCTTACTCTAGCTTTTGAGCTTTCCCTCACCCGTTAGGTAAGCTAGGCTTGCCTGCACAGTTCTCCCTATGGCCTAACCCTATCTAGATGTAGAGTTGGTACCCCTTGTGGTCATCTTTTGCTGCCTTGCCAGTGCCTGTTCTATGTCTGCAGCCTCACTTCCTGTGATAGATCCCTCTTGCTATGAAGTCTTGACTCCCTTGCCTGGTTAGCCTATCTAGACAGAGGTGTTGCCTTCTGTCTCTGCTTCCTGCATTGTCAGCTTGAGTTCTTCTAGCACTGGCTGTGTGTTGGCTATAGGTCATTCCATCTGCTGCCTCAGCTGCAGCCTCATCCCGCATCTGAGGAAAATTATCCCCTGGAGTTGGTCAATTGGATCCTGCCTGGTCGTTAGGACATCCTTTGAAATTCTAATTCTTAGCACCGTGGCTGTCTTGCACAGCTCTCATTATCTTACGGGCTACACCCCCCCCCCCCCTTTTCAAAAATTAATGATAGTGATCAGGTCTTGACAGGTTAATTTACTAGCTGCCTTTCATTCCTGTACTTCCTCTGAATGTGGACCCTTCCCTATGTGATTGTTCACTCTCCCCCTTTTGACTTTACAATGCATCTACAGCCTTGTGTTGACATACCTGGGATATTGGTAGGACAGTCTTTTATTGGCTACTAGAAATAGTTGTCGCCTTAATGCAGCTGCTGCTGCCTTGGGGGCAGTTTTTGCTGGTCTAAACAGTATGATGAGTGAGCTTGCCATCTTAGGTTGTTCCGATAGACCTACTCTAGAGATTCTAGTGTTCCTTCAATGTGAACCTTTCCTCCACATTCCTACCACATTGTTATTATATTTTGTTTCATAAATCTCTATACATTTCTGAGCTGTTTGGCATATGTTCTGATTATGTTCAGTCTTTAGCCATTTTTTCGGCAGTAGGTTCATTTAAATTAGGATGGGTTCTCTGAAACTAATTTTTGGAAAATATAATTTTTAATGATATGTCTCTTCTTTACAGGTTGCAGATGACATGGAGTGTTCAATTGTCACCTGTACCAGACGGGTCAGGTCGCCCTGTGGCCACAAGACCTAACGAAAACATGCTGATTGTCGTGTTTCCAAGGGGTCTTTCCAAGGGATCTCTTGCAATCTGTGAACCTACGAAATGCCAGATTTGCACGGATCTCCTTCACTCCGGCTTCTATGACACCGACGTCTCCTTGGACGTTCGAGATCAAGGTCGGAGGATGCTCCGACACTGGGTAAGAGGCTTCCAGAAGAGCTCTCAACAAGATGAGTCTTATCTTCCTTCTCTGGAACTGAAGAAACTTCTCTTTACAAAGGGTGAGGTCTCCTCTGTGTTTGGTATCAGTTACCAACCGTTCAACTCCCAACAGTATCCGCAGATCATGCTGATAAGGAAGTTGGAGACGCTCTGCAAGTTATGAGTCTGGACACTGACAACATGTCGACTACTTCTTGAGTGTCATCAGAGAGGGAGAGGATCTTGCTGACCACGGAAGCCTCAGAAGATTCGTTGGATGTACATCATGTGAGTACAGTTCCCAGTGCCTCTTTACTTTCCCCCCATCACTGCGGCTCAAGCCCCAGCTTTCACCTCCACGCCAGTTCAGACTTTAGATAAACCTTCATTTCCTAGTAACTTGGAACTAATGGCGTTCATGAAAACTTGTATGGAGAACCTAACCGCCAAATATGAACGCTGTTAAGCGTACCTAACAGCGAGGATAGTATCTTTAAGAAAAAGGCACCTTTTTCTAAGGCTTCCCAAGCTTCGAGCTTATGGCCTTAACCGAAGGGTTCCTCCATATCGGGGATAGTTTGGGTTCCTAGCCAGTTTCGGACTTGGAATTCTTTCTATCAATCGATATTTTCCCTTACATCCACATAAGGCTTAAATCGGAAGCGTCCATTAGTGTTGATACGATCCCTAAGGAAACAATTCTTCTGGACCAGAGCAAGACTCAATCCCTTTTGGTTAGGGAGTTAAAGATTGCTGAATTCACCAATACCAAACTTCCTGGCTTTAGCAGGAAACAGGCCACCTTTGTGGCACCGAAGGATATTGTCTCCCCTTTTGGCTCTAAAAGCTTAGAGGCCATGATGAAAGCAATATTGGAGAGCAGGCCATTCCAGTACTTATGATTCGAACAACTAGAAGGACTTCCAAAATATCTTTACTGTTGGAAAACTAGATAAAGACATCGGAAGGCAAACAGTTTAACGAGAAACTGCCTAGGATTCCTGAATCTCTATTAAATGGAGAGTCGGAAGGTAAAGAGAGACTTTCTGGCTCTTTAGTCTTCCAATCTTATCTAGAGATGCTTATTGCAAACTATTTCATATCTGATCTCTTCCCACTTTTGGTGAACACTCAAATAATCGTGTTTGATAGGGATATCCATGCTTTCTTCCTAGCCAGGAAAGCATGTAGGTACACATCCTAGCCACTGCTACAATCAGACATGAACCTAGAAAACTGATCGACTCCAATATCTGGGGGAAGGATCTCTTCCCAGAAAAAATTAGTGAAAGAAGTCATGGACTAAGCAGCTCAGAAGAATAAGAGCCTTATAGACAAGTGGGTTATGTCCTCTAAACCTAAATTTATCCCCAATGAAGGACCTCAACCCAAGGACAAGAAGCTCAGAAGTCCCTTTAAGTTTAGGAAATCCTTTCTCGTCGCAACAGCCTCAGTTGCCGCCATTCCTCAGACTGTGTACATGGTTCCCCAGCAGTATGTTTCAGTTTCCACCCTTCAACCTGGTGTATGAGAGAGCTACCACAACATTCTACCCTGCCAAAGCTCATAAGAAGGGCTCCGGTAACAGGGAAAGGTCTAGGAGAGGCAGTCAAACTAGAGGCCGAGGAAGTAGAGGAAAGACGACTAAAGATGCACGTTCTTCACAACAGCAATGAGGAGCTTCCGGTAGGGGGACGAATTTACCTGTTCAGGGATCAATGGGAGTTTGATCCCTGTGCTCACAGCAGTCTCAAAAGGGCTAGGCTTCGAGAGGTTCTTTCAACTCGCAACCCCCTTTTTATAGTATTATGTTCAGGACCTCCGGAAGAGAGTCATACGTTGCACAAAATCCATAAACTTTCAAGGATGGCTATTCTGCATGCCCAAGAAAGATTCTAATACTCTTTAAACTATTCTGGACTTGTTGCCACTAAACAAATTCATTCTGAAAAACAATTTCCAGATGCTGATTATCTCGTGAACATGGACCCCACTACACCACCTCCATAGAACTTACAGTCGCCTACTGGCCTCTTCCGATAGGTCATAGCTTCTCCCCTTATCTTGGTTTCAAACTGGCAAGATAGGCCTACGCATTGAATGCTATGCCCTTCGGGCTCAGTATAACTCCAACGATTTTCACGAAGCTAATCGAGGCTGTTGTCCAATAACTTCAGAACAGAGGCCTTCATTTGATTTTGTACCTCGACGACTGGTTAGTCTCGGCTACAACGAAGTCGGAATGTCTTCGAACAGCCCAAAAGGCCATGAACTTCCTACAAACTCTGGTCTTCCGAATCATGCTCAAGAAGTCCAGGTTATCTTTAGCTTGGAAATTGCAGTGGCTATGAATTCCCTGGAATTTACAGTCACATCTGCTCTCTCTACGACAAGGCAAGAGAAAGGAAATCGGAAACTACGTCAGGTGACTACTTTGTTCAGAAGTACTCACCAGACGGCAACAGGAAAGGGTCTTAGGGTCGTTACAGTTCGCTACTCTGACAGACCCAACCCTGAAAGCAAGACTCAAAGATGCCAACAGAGTCTGAAGAAGAAAGGCATCCAATCTTCAGAGAGATCTTCGCCACAAAACTCCAGTCTTACTGCGGAAGCAGCTCAAGCCGTGGTCCACTGCCAAGAGGGTATCGAACTACATCCCTCTAGAGTACCTTCCTCCTTCTGTGACTATTCACATGGACGCCTCGGAACAATGATTTTGGGGGGGACACTCGTCTTCCGAGAAATTGCAGGGTCAACGTTTGATTGCGTTTCAGAAGTTTCACATCAATGTTTTGGAAGCTCTGGCATTGTTTCCGACTCTGAAGAGACTATACCCAAAGATGAAATCACACATCAAATTGGTCATTGACAACAATACAATAGTACACTGTGTCAACAGACAGGGCTCCAAATCTCCTTAGATCAGTCATGTAATCCTAGCCATTCTCTCTTTAGCGCAAAGGAGGAAATTTCCTCTTTCATCATTTCACATCGAAGGGGTTAGCAATGTGACGGTGGACGCCCTGTCGAGATCCAAGCCTCAGGAAACAGAATGGTCTCTGGACACAAAGTTATTCTGTTTTATTCTAGAGCAAGTCCCAGAACTGCAAATCAATCTCATTGCAACGAGCTTTAACGAGATGCTTCCTCGGTATGTAGCACCAAACTTAGATCCGGAAGCGACAAGAATGGATGCGATTTCTCACATTGATACCTCTAAGGTAAACTTTCTCTGGTATATCACTCGCAGAAATATCCTAAGTAGAAGCTACCAATGAGGAACTTCCATCAGGACGACATGGCTATCTCACACAAAAAGTAGATTTTTCCTGTGTCAAAATCTGTTTTTTATAACTGTCATCCCCTTAAGTCTGCTCATTATTCACTCTAAACTATTTAAGTTGTATTTTTGAAAGAACTCTGAGTTAGTGTATTTCAGATAATTGACTTGTAAAACTACAAACCTAATGGTGCCACAAGACCTGCTCTTAAATGTTGTTTGCCACCGAGAGACTTAGGAAGTGAAACAATTGACACTCGGTCATTTTCTTCATGAAAGCATAACTAAGATGTGACTCTTTTCTTTCCGATGTTTTACAATCTGAAGACGAAAGCCATATATACATATTCATGCGCATGCGCTGTGGTGACCCTGATCATGTCAAGGTTGTCGAGATATAAGGGAGATGTGTATTCATTGAGACTCTTATTGGGATTCAACCATAAAACAAAAGTTGAATATAATATTCGTCTTAAAGAGTAAATGGATACATAGGGCAGTTTCATGCTCTCTCTCTCTCTCTCTCTCTCTCTCTCTCTCTCTCTCTCTCTCTCTCTCTCTCTCTCTCTCTCTCTCTCTCTCTCTCTCATGTATAAGCACCCCAAACTTTGAGAAGTGTAACTTACAGTTCTTACTCTCCTTAGACGAGATCTACAAGCTACCCTTTGTTATTGGAATCTTCTTCTTAATATTTTGTCCAGGGTCATTATTTTTATCTTAGTTTATTTGCTGTAGAGTGAATTTTATTATTCATTGGATATGTACAAAACTATGAATGATTACCCATATGTTTAATAGTTTAAAAATGATAGTAAAAAGACATACAGACATAAGCAGGGCTTTAGTTTGGGGTTGTCATTAGAAGTTTATTTTCATTGTGGGTAGTTTATGTGATGAAAATCTCTACAATGAAAGCAGACGTCTTTTGTTTTTCTATGGTAGTGAAAGATAAATATCAATGTAAAATTCCTCATAAAATTGGATTCCGGCACCTTTATGGGGCAATAAAGACAATGAGGACCATGAGGTTGGTTAGCCCCATGTTCAGGGGAAACCAAATCTGTTTTGTTACTTGGTTGTTAAGGAAACTTTAACACATATGGGACATGGTATATCGTCTCTTGAGTTTCATAACAGCAAGGCATTGTTAATGTCAATGCAGACATCTGCTTCACTTGTTATCATTTCTCAAAGACCAGACAATATAAAATATGTTGACAACATCGTCCTGAGGAAGCAACTTGCAATGGCCATCACATCCATCCATCCTGATCAAGTTTTCTCTCATCTCATTTCTCTTCAGTTTGCCGACTCATTCTTCCTCTCTATAAGAAAACAAAAAGCTTTTAGAATTAAGCTTAAACAGATATGTACCACCAAACGTACACAAATATATCTGTACATTCTTTGCACTTCAGAGAGATGTATTGTTTTTCATGTATAAGATATAACTGAGTCCTTTCATGGAATTTTGTTTTTCCCAATTTCCACCGACAATAAATCAACCATGGAACTAAAAAGACGAGGTTTTGAGGAACTCCGAAGGATAAAAACAGTTAAGGAATATAAATAATCAGGAGAATGGTACTAGGATAAAGGAAACCAAAGTCTCATCATAAGCAAAAGGGAAGCAGTAATAGAATAGGCTACATGGTACAGGAAGTTAGGAAGTATGGAGACAGTAACAGAGTAGGAGATTTGGCATTGTTAGTGAGAATAAAGATCTATGAGACAGTAGTAGCCCCTGTCGGGAGTCTCGAACTGATCATTCGGAACCCCGCCATTTAACTCCACGAACGTTGCGTTAGATTGGGGTAAGATTGGGAGATCTCGCGGGCGTTGCTACGAATGAGTGTTGTCCAATAAGTGACGGTATTGTGGCGTAAAATTCAACCACCTGGTGGGGAAGGAGCGGGTGTCAGAGAGACAAAGTATTTATTATTTACGAATTACAAAAATGATATTATACCATTTTACCACGATAAAAATATCGATGTATATGTTTAGAGCCAAGGACTCTCTAGTTTGTTGGATTATGGAAAATTATGGCCTTCAGTCGAAGTATTAAGTTTACCCTTTGATCTGAAGTAAGGCTTTGATAGTTTCTCCGTCTTGTGGTCGATAAAGAAGCTTTATCAAACCCCTTATTGAATAAATAGCGTAAGAGTTCCCTCGCATCTCACAAGGACACTTTAGTTAGCGCGGGAGATCGTAGTTTTTCTCGGAGCTGTCCAGTACGACGCTCGTTCATTCCTGCCTAGAACCCAACCCAGTAAGTTTTACTGTTGTTAAGTCTCTGTCTCCAGCTCCTTGCTACTGTGATACCAGGTCGGCTCCTTTTGTGAGTTTTATATGTAACTTTATATCGATCTGTGAAATTGTCATCCCTGTGACTGGGGATTGGTTTTATGCAGCAGAATATGCCTGTGAACCTTGGTAGGTGATTTACCAAGGAATAATTGCTGTAATTATGAAAATTTAGTCTTTTTTAGTCCAACGTGGACTCTGTGTTTCATTAGCACATGTTGCAGGCCCCCTAAGGGTGACAGTTCTATTTTTCAATTGGCTTAAAGTGTTATTGTGTGTTATTTCTCTATCAAATGGTTATTTTTGTAATAAATTTGAAAATTGTGATCATATTTTATTGAATCCTGAATAGTTTTTAAAAGCAGACCTCTTCAAGGTCTTGTCATCGGCCCATTCCATCGGGCCTAGAATCATTAATCTCAATAAGTCGGAGAAAATTCACGACATTTGGTCCTTCGAACCGGATGACAAGTGCTTTCCAGAGCTTGAAAGGAAATTCAATGAGGTATGATCTTCAGGGTAACCCTAATAGGAGAGAGAGGGAGAGACTGAACAAAGCACTCAGTGTCCCGATGTGCGACCGACCGCGTGTGCCTCTAGATTTTTGTGACCCCATCTTCGTAACGTAAACCTAATTCTTTTCCCTCCTAGTTTGCCAAACCCCCACCGAAATAGAGTAAAGTCAGTCAAAATGGCGGTGGCCACGATTGTACACATCGAGGCATCGATGAACCTCATAGTAGACTTACTGGTTGAAACGCAATGTGCGTTAGTTGAGACCTACTCTGAATCCGTGTACCAGAATCTGGTCACTCAATTGCAAGAGAAGGAAAGACAGCTAAGAGAGCTGTACAAAAAACAATCTGTTACACTAGAAGCTGGTTTAGAAGCCCGAATCAGGCACACGTTAGGAGAAGCTATGCGAGCTTCTACCCTTCTCTGTAATCGAATTGATAGAGTGAAAGTCACTCCGACGGGGAATGATTCCCTCCCCAGATTGAAACCGTTGCCTTTCCCAATGTTTGAAGGGGAAGTGCAAGTATATGCTTCATATCGAGAGCTCTTTACGGTACATGTGGATCGAAGAGCAGATTTGGATGATGTATCTAAATTCACACATCTGTTGGGGACTTTAGGCAGGGATCCGCTTGGGATCGTAAAATCCCTAAGTGTAACCGCCGTGAACTATAGGATAGCGTTGGATCTCTTAGACAAACAATATGGTAATGTCCATCAGACACTCGAAATTCTGCACAGAAAGTTGGCTAATATCTTTGTACCCTCACTAGATCCTGTAGAGCTGAAAAGGTTCCGTTATGAATTAACAATTACAATTGAGCAGATCAAGAGGCTAAGTAGTAATGACATAGGCCATGGTATGGTCATGAGCTTCATTAATCAAAAGTTATCAGAAGGGAAGCTCTACAGGAAAGTAGTTGAGCATCTGAGAAAGTGTGACTATACGCTAGATGAATTCTTCGACGCGATCGATTTCATTATTAGAATGCTCGAGGACGATACCTTGCAACGAGGAGATAAACTTGAACCTGACAAGAGAGTAGACGTCAGAGTAAGAGCGAAGTCGAAACCCGTTCAGAATAATTCTTGTACCTTTTGTAACGAACGGCACCCGCCTCACGGATGCCGCCAAGTAACTGACGTGAGAGTCAGACGTCACATTTTGCTAAAGAAGGGCCTGTGTTTCAATTGCACCAAGTCTGGTCATCGAAGTGATAAGTGTCCTGTCCCTAACTCTTGTAAGAATTGTAATGGTAACCACCACACAGCCATATGTGATAATTATAATGTGGGAAAACGACCGCAATCAGTTCCAAGTAATAGTAGTAGTCAGTCTACAACGTCCCGCCCTGTAGTAAATGCGATGCCTCGACAGCACGAAACTGCCCCTCGTCCATCTAAAGATAAAGTGGAATCCAAACAGTGCAAAAGTGCAAAGATCGCACAGATGTCCGACGTGGACCTCCCATGTACAATCTTGCCAACGGCTATGGTCAAAATCAATCAAAAGCAAGGTAGCAAGCGAGTCCACTTATTTTCGATACAGTAAGCCAAAAGAGCTTCATATCCGCGAAAACCGCAAGACAATTAGGCCTACCGGTGGTAGGAAGGGTAGCATTGAACATAGCTTCGTTTGGCTCCGCAGAAATAAGCGGACAATATGATGTCGTAAGCTGCAGGGTAGATATGGGAAAAAGAATAGTACGAATGAAGCTGGTGGCACACGAGAACGTTGACGTCCCAATACATAACGCTGGTTATGTACAAGTTAGACAGCTTCTGTTGAGTAAGGGAGTCACGTTGGCCGATCCAGAGAATAAATCCGATGAGTTGAAAAATGTCCACATTTTAGGAGGGGCCGATTATTTTAGCTACTTCATCATAGGCATCGAGAAGGTTGATGGGATAATTCTTTTTCTGACCCATAAGGGTATGTCGCCATATGGGAAAGTGCCGTAGTGGCTATTGGAAGGAAAGAAGATCGAACATGTGAAAACGCTCAGAGTCTGTAGAATTGTGAGTGAACCAAACTAGTTTGACGTAGATGAGTGGTGGCGTTTGGACCATGTTGGTATCGCCATATCGGAGCAATATACTGTTCGAGAAGCGGAAGCCATGCGAAAGGTGACGCAAAGTGTCTTAAAGAAGACTGAGGGATATCAGGTTAGCCTATCATTTGGGTCGGATGCTAGGCCAGATACGAACTATCGAGACGCTGTAGTGCAGTTAGAATCGTTGCAAACTAAGTTCAGGAAGGACGGGGAATATTTTGATCAGTATCAGAGAGTGATAGATAAGTACCTATAAGCAGGCTTTATATCAGAAGTAAAGGAACCCAAGATTGAAGGGTATTATATGCCACATTTTGGAATTAAGAAAGATAGCCGCACAACCCCCTCAGAATCGTGTTTAATGCCTCGGCAAAATCTAAGGGTCATAAATCACTGAATGAATGCCTCTTACCTGGCCCCAATCTAGTAGAATTAGCATATCATTTGCTTATAAGGTTCAGGTTGAACGAATATGCCATGTTAGCCGACATCAGCAAGGCCTTCCACCGTGTCTTGTTAGATCCTCGTGATGCCAAATACACACGATTTCTGTGGCGCAAGGTAGCAGGTCGAGCGCTCACCTTCACCTTTAGAGTCGTGGTGTTCGGCATCACGGCGAGTCCGTTTTTGTTGCAACAACTTTTAAATTGTTATTTTGAAAGGGAAGGAAGGCCAGATTTGGCGAAGTCCTTTTACGTAGATAATTATCTTAGTACTTTCGAGGATGTAGAGAGCATGAGGCTGGAGCATGAATCTGTCAATAAGATCTTAAAAGGGGCTGGTATGCCTTTAGAAGGGTTGGGCATCCAATAACTTAGCCTTCGATAGCGAGAAGCAGTGGAGTGAGCCGGTGAATGTGAACGTACTTGGGCTGCGATGGACCCGAGACATCCACCAATTGTGTGTGAAAGAAAGTAAGAGAATCAGTGATTTGGGGGAGGGATGGGTACCTACGAAGCATAGGGTACTTTCCATGTTAGTCTCCATTTATGATCCTCTAGGCTTGATAAGCCTATTATTTGTTCGAGGAAAGCTTTTCCTCCAACAACTATGGGAGGATCACGTAGGTTGGGATGACGTGTTAAAGAGAGAGAAAGCTAGAGAAGCGAGTGAGTTGTTGTACGAATTGAAAGCGGTGAGAAATATCACATTTCCAAGAGCGGTAAGCAAGAAAGGTTTAGAGCTCCCTGTATTCACCGATGCCAGCAGTAAGGCATACGGCGCAGTAGCATATACTAGGGACAATTGCAATCAGGTAAGCCTACTCACTAGTAAAATGAGGATCACTCCAAGGGGGATAAACAAGTTGACAAGTCCCAAGCTAGAACTATTAGCATTTTTGTTAGGCTGCAGATTAGCTAGGACACTCAAAGAGCTGATAGAGCCACGAGAGATAGTCATGTGGACCGACAGTAAGGTCACGTTGGCTTGGGTAGCATCTCCCAATGCCAAAGATAACAAAAACGTGTTCATATCTAACAGAGTGGCGGAGATTGTTTTTCTTCATCAGGTTTGCCGTTTCAGTCTAAGCCCTGTCCCAAGCAAACAGAATCCTGCTGATGTCCAGTCCAAAGGAGCAACGACGCAACAACTGCTAAATAACCCTCTTTGGCAGAACGGTCCAGAGTTCCTAAGGACCACGGGAGAGCCTGTTCCTTACAAGGAGGGTGATCCAACCAATGAAAGAACTGTAGTGGCGGTGGTACAAGAAATGAGGGAGGATATAAGACCTGTTCCACTAGGAGAGATATGGGAAATTCTACAGAGGAAAGTAGAGTTCCGATTCTTATTGAGAGTTGCTGGGATAATCCAAAAATTTACCAGATTAAATCGGCATTCGTTCAGTATTGTTGTCCAATTAGAGCAAAAACATTATTTGCCTACAGTCTATGCTTACTTGGAGGGTGGAGTCAGACCCCCTCGTGAAGTTACTAATTTTGTCAGACAATTAAATATTGTGTTAGATGATAAGTTAGATTGCATTAGGGGATGAGTGTCCCAATTAGAGGAAATGAAACATTTAATTCTTTTGCTAGCCAAAGGGCACTTAGTTAGGGCTTATCTAATATATTTGCATAGTTTGCATTTACATTGTGGTGTGAATACACTAATCGGTATCTTCTGACAGAAATGCTGGTCGCCAGGCCTACGTTCCATTGCGAGGCGGACTGTACGGCAGTGTCCAGAATGCGTGCTAGCCTTCCAGCCCCTGTTGAGACAGTCACCACCACACCCCACTACCGAAGGAAAGGATCAACCTAACGAAGCCCTTTACAGCAGTCGGAGTGGACCACACAGCACCCATACATACTAAAATGCAGCCAGGCTACATACTGATCGTGACTTGCATGGCCAGAAGGGCTGTGTACCTCGATTTCTGCCCCTCCCTGGAAGCGGAGGAATTTGTATTAGCCTTACGTCGCTTTTGTGCTACCCACGGTGCTCCGTCTTTCATCACATCTGATAATCATCAAACGTTCAAGACTGCCAGCAACCTCCTTCAGGGACTTTATGAAGAGGATGAAGTCCAGCAGTTCCTGAGGAAAACTGGAATTGAATGGCGTTTTCAGACGTCCTGTGCATCTTGGAAAGGTGGGTTCTTTGTGCGCCTAATCGGAGTGACAAAACGAGCCCTCCAGATAGCCCTCGGGAAGAAGTACCTGCCGGTCGCCTACGTACTAACCCTAGTGAAGGAGGCCAAGGCGGTGGTTAATAACAGGCCTCTAATGTACAGCGGCGACAAGTGCGAGGATGAAGTCCTCACCCCCTCCCATTTAGTGAGAGGAAGCCCAATCAACCTCATGGCATCGATCTTGCCAGACGACAACGTCAATGCAACCTTCACCTCCCGGAGGCTCCGTGATCATTATTCGAAGTTGACAGACTCTTTGAGGGCCTTCCAAGAGAGGTGGAGAAAAGAGTATTTGAGTGCTCTGAGAGCCAGACACGACTGTCGATCTGGGGAACCTTCCAAGCTGCACCCTAGAGAGGTCGTGCTGGTCAAGCAAAAAAATAAAAAAAGGGCTACGTGGCCCCTTGGACGTGTCGTGGAGACATACCCTGACGATGACGGAGTTGTGCGTTCAGCCAAGGTGTTTTTCGAGGGTGTTGAGTCACTGCGAGCTGTCTGCCACCTGGTTCCCCTGGAGATTGCCACCTCTGATGACGATGATGGTGTTGGAGAAGACGATGGCAACATTGAAATCAAGGGTGCGTACAGTTTGAGAGCAGGACTGCCAGGGATCGTTGAGACTTCTGGGGACAACCAGGAGATGGTTCAGGCTAAGACATCTGGACAACCAGCGACAGAGGTCTTAAGTAGTGGCGCCAATAGTGATAACAATACGGTAAGTGAGATGAGTGAAAATGACAGAGACAACGTGCGCACAAGGACGTTCTGCACGCCCATTGAGAAAGGCTGCTGCGAAGCAGTGAGACTTGATGGAATGATTACTCCAAAATGAGGACATCTAAAGGGAAATGGGAGAGTCCCTTCTGGTAAGTAGGGAGGGTGGAAAGAAGTAAGTGTAGGTGAGTTTGAATCCATAGAGGTTGGAAGTGCGTCGGGTGTGGAGTGCGGGGACGGGAGGGTCTCTCTCGTACATACAAATCGAGCGTTGTACAGAACCAGGACCTCCCCCCCCCCCCTCTTGTTTCCCCTAGCGTAATTGCCAAGGTGTGGCAGTGTTGGAAGGGTGATTCCATTGATTGATTAAGGGCAGATTGCCGTATGATTTGATGTATGTATAAGTTTTTTCAATTTATGATTGTACATGTATACAATGCTTATTGCTCATTAGAGATGATATTGCAGGCTCATTGCCTATTTGCCTTTCTATTGATTGTTTCGTGTATGTATTATATGTTTGGGTACATTTTTTCCTGTATTGCCATTCTTGTGCATGTATACATTGCTTATTGCTCATTGGAGATGATATTGCAGGCCCATTGCCTATTTTCCTTTCTATTGATTGATTCATGTATGTATTCTATGTTTGGGTCCATTTTCTCCTATATTGACATTCTGTGTGTACGCTTGTAAGAGTCGATTGCCCCGGGGTAATATTTCTGTTGATGTATATTGTGTGTGTTACTCCTCCCCTGAGTCTAGTCTTGTCTAATTGACCGACGTTTCACACCCCTTTATTTCGGGTGTGGAGGATGTCGGGAGTTTCAAACTGATCATTCAAAATCCCCGCCATTTAACTCCTCGAACGTTGCGTTAAATTGGGGTAAGATTGGGAGATCTCGCAGGCGTTGCTACGAATGAGTGTTTTCCAATAAGTGACGGTATTGTGGCGTAAAATTCAACCACCTGGTGGGGAAGGAGCGGGTGTCAGAGAGACAAAGTATTTATTATTTACGAATTACAAAAATGATATTATACCATTTTACCACGATAAAAATATCGATGTATATGTTTAGAGCCAAGGACTCTCTAGTTTGTTGGATTATGGAAAATTATGGCCTTCAGTCGAAGTATTAAGTTTACCCTTTGATCTGAAGTAAGGCTTTGATAGTTTCTCCGTCTTGTGGTCGATAAAGAAGCTTTATCAAACCCCTTATTGAATAAATAGCGTAAAAGTTCCCTCGCATCTCACAAGGACACTTTAGTTAGCGCGGGAGATCGTAGTTTTTCTCGGAGCTGTCCAGTACGATGCTCGTTCATTCCTGCCTAGAACCCAACCCGGTAAGTTTTACTTTTGTTAAGTCTCTCTGTCTCCAGCTCCTTACTACTGTGATGCCAGGTCGGTTCCTTTTGTGAGTTTTATATATAACTTTATATCGCTCTGTAAAATTGTCATCCCTGTGACTGGGGATTGGTTTTATGCAGCAGAATATGCCTGTGAACCTTGGTAGGTGATTTACCAAGGAATAATTGTTGTAATTGTGAAAATTTAGTCTTTTTTAGTCCAACGTGGACTCTGTGTTTCATTAGCACATGTTGCAGGCCCCCTAAGGGTGACAGTTCTATTTTTCAATTGGCTTAAAGTGTTATTTCTCTATCAAATGGTTATTTTTGTAATAAATTTGAAAATTGTGATCATATTTCATTGAATCCTGAATAGTTTTTAAAAGCAAACCTCTTCAAGGTCTTATCATCGGCCCATTCCATCGGGCCTAGAATCATTAATTACAATAAGTCGGAGAAAATTCACGACAGTACCTACAATGTTTGCAAATATTTAGACATGGGGTGTAATAAAAGAAAAAGAAATGAAAGAACTAGAGAGTAAACAGTACAAAATTATGAAAGGAATGTTTAAACATGTTTCTACTACACCATACTGGGGGCTAATAGCAGAAATAGGAATATGGCCAGTTGGAAATGGAATACAGTATGAAAAATGTGATGTTATTTCATAACATCAGATGACAAACGGCTAGTTAAGAAAGTAGTGGAAGATCAAATAAGAGAACCATTTGGGGAATGTTGGAGAAGAAGTATTAAAGAAATATGCAATGAATATTATATTAAAATTTAAGAAGTAAGAAAGTATAAAAAACAAGAAATCTAAAAAGAAACAAAAAGTAACGAGGCAAATGAAATTGAAAGAAAAATAGAAGCAAGAAAAGCAGAGATGACCAAACTGAGGTTTGTGAATAGTAATGGCCGAAGAGATTGCATAGGTGAACTTGACACTAATGCTTAATAATATTTATGAAAACAAGGTTAAATTGTGAGAATTGAAAGAAAATTATGGAAACAAGAATGATAAGGATACCCTTTGTGTTTTGTATAGGGAGGCCGAGGTTACTACTGAGCATTTGGTCATGTCATCCATAAAACTCGCACACTGACCATTTTGGAGAATGATTTAGTCCCTATTTTGATAGACGAAGAGGTGTATTTGGGCGTAATATTTGTGGTATCTTTTAACGAACAAAGGCAAATCTATAACCAAGCATTTTTAGCCAGAAAGTTCTACCCTGAAGGTGTTCCTGAGCTCTGGTATGTGAGTTTTAGCTATGCAAAATACCAATGATTAATAAAAGGAGTCACTGTGTTGCTTTCTGTTCCAAACAGTAATGCAACATTGAATGTTTAAACTGACTGATTCGTGTTTAAATAACTCATTAATTTACGTACCTCATTAATCTTAGCTTGTAATTACTAACATTTCTGTACCTATTTACAGGTGTGATTACCTAGAATTGTTGACTTTAACAAGCAATGAATGCCACCTAATTCTTTTGTATGTATTTAATTTTTCATGCCAGACAGTAAGATTTTCTTTGGAATCGGTTTTACCTGGAGCTGCAAAAATACTGTTGGTACTTATACAAGCATCATTCAGAACCTACTGAAAAAACAAAATAGCAAACAGAACCAATTGCTGTCCATAATTTTCCTCTCTCTCTCTCTCTCTCTCTCTCTCTCTCTCTCTCTCTCTCTCTCTCTCTCTCTCTCTCTCTCTCTCTCTCTCTCAATCTAACTGAATGGCCAATGTGAATGATGAAGAAAATAATCTATAATTACTATAGTTTTCCACAATATGCTATCTTTTTCTTTCTCCCTCTAAATCTGATATAAAAAATTTGAGAGACAGTTTTCGTAACTATAAATGTTTTTATGGAATCTTACAACAGAATAGAAGAGTAGATCTTCCTGTCTCCCCTAAAACATAATTAGAAATAGATCAAAGGTCATTATAGAATAAGAAGGATTAAAAGTGCAACATTTATTAACATATAAACTTAGATAAAGGGATGATATAGAATTGGGTTTTATTCAGTCCCCCTCAAAAGCCAAGACAGAAACGAAAGAAAACTGTGTTGCGAGTTCTATTTTCTGCAAAATCTATAGAAAATTGCATAAATTAATCTTCCTTATAGTCAACGAAATTAAGTTTTCACGTTTGTATTCTATCTTTCAGTTTCTTTGCTTATTAAATACTGATGGAGCAGGAAACGCTTCCTCCACTCTCAGTGAACAGTTAATATTACGCAAATTACACCAATGATGTGTTTTCGGAAATTTCGGGTTATTTCACAATTTAAGATCCATTTTTTTGTGTTTATAATTATTTTTAATAAATTTGAATGAAAATCTTTATATCACGTTGAAGATTCAGTGAAATATTACATAAATAGTTATAGAAAAGAAAATCAGAATTTTGAAAAGAGGCTGATCAAATTGCTTAGATTGGAGGTTATTATTCACACCATAAATTGAATTTAAACACTTATTATTGAATACCCTCTAGACTGGAGGGTTGACAAAACCCCGATTCTAAACGTGATTGATTAATTCTCTCACGCATTGGGTATACCGACGGAGATGTTAAATTTAATATCATTCCAGAGTATGTACTCCCGATGCAGCTCACTACCTTGCCTAATCTCTGAATATAAGAACCATCTAATTTACCTCAAAATAAGAAGCAAACTTTTCCTAGCAGTCTTCAACACAATGTAAAATATGTTTTATATGTACTATTGTATCAAATAGTTACTTTAAACGTTGTAATTGTATAATAAAGGCCTAAAATATCAATATACTGATAAATTATATAGAAAATTAACGTACTTCACTAGAGTAATTCAAAACTCGTACTAGTATGATTACTTAACATATAACTATCATTTAAACTTTAAAATTTTGTTATATAAAATAAATGTTAATCAAAGTTTACTGGAAAAAATATAAATTATTATAGATAATATGTATAGATGTCTGTGATTTCTCTAATCACTTGTGAACGAATTAAATCTTGAAGGTATTTTTAAAAACTTGTCTAGTGAAATATGAAACAAGAATATTAATCTTTTATTTGATTAATGAATGAAAACACCTTTACAATTTCTCTTTTTACATTTGAATAAAATCAATCATCTATAATTTTATCTCAATGATTTTATCTGCAATTTTCCTCTTGATGTTTTATGAATGATAAAAATTGAAATATCTTGTTTCGTACTGTAAGTTTTTAGATCAAAATCTGACGAAAAAAAAACACAAAGACAAGAGCTTGGGTCCGGCCGGGAATCGAACCCTGGTCGGCAAGCTTGTATAGACAGTGACTAGGCCACTTGGCCACGAAGAAAGATAAAAGCCAATTATAATTCTTCTGTACTTATACCTGTCGAATTCAGGTATTTTGTACTTAGAATTGAAATCAACCCATCTTCACCATCGTAGCTAATTGGTAGTTTGTTACTTGGCATTCAATTAATGATAATGATAATTGAATGCCAAGTAACAAACTACCAATTAGCTACGATGGGTTGATTTCAATTCTAAGTACAAAATACCTGAATTCGACATGTATAAGTACAGAAGAATTGTCATTGACTTTTATCTTTCTTCGTGGCCAAGTGGCTTAGTCACTGTCTATACAAGCTTCCCGACCAGGGTTCGATTCCCGACCGGACCCAAGCTCTTGTCTTTGTGTGATTTCGCCTGGGGCTCTGATCCCGAGGTCGTTAAGAGAATCCAGACATTAATGTATCAAAAATATATATGGCTTATTTGAATATGAAAAACACGTCTAAATGTGCAAAATTTATCATTAATTGAATGCCAAGTAACAAACTACCAATTAGCTACGATGGTGAAGATGGGTTGATTTCAATTCTAAGTACAAAATACCTGAATTCGACAGGTATAAGTACAGAAGAATTGTCATTGATTTTTATCTTTCTTCGTGGCCAAGTGGCTTAGTCACTGTCTATACAAGCTTGCCGACCAGGGTTCGATTCCCGGCCGGACCCAAGCTCTTGTCATTGTGTGATTTCGCCTGGGGCTCTGATCCCGAGGTCGTTAAGAGAATCCAGACATTAATGTATCAAAAATATATATGGCTTATTTGAATATGAAAAACACGTCTAAATGTGCAAAATTTATCATTAATTGAATGCCAAGTAACAAACTACCAATTAGCTACGATGGTGAAGATGGGTTGAATTCAATTCTAAGTACAAAATACCTGAATTCGACAGGTATAAGTACAGAAGAATTGTCGTTGACTTTTATCTTTCTTCGTGGCCAAGTGGCTTAGTCACTGTCTATACAAGCTTGCCGACCAGGGTTCGATTCCCGGCCGGACCCAAGCTCTTGTCTTTGTGTGTTTTCGCCTGGGGCTCTGATCCCGAGGTCGTTAAGAGAATCCAGACATTAATATATCAAAAATATATATGGCTTATTTGAATATGAAAAACACGTCTAAATGTGCAAAATTTATCATTAATTGAATGCCAAGTAACAAACTACCAATTAGCTACGATGGTGAAGATGGGTTGATTTCAATTCTAAGTACAAAATACCTGAATTCGACAGGTATAAGTACAGAAGAATTGTCATTGACTTTTATCTTTCTTCGTGGCCAAGTGGCTTAGTCACTGTCTATACAAGCTTGCCGACCAGGGTTCGATTCCCAGCCGGACCCAAGCTCTTGTCTTTGTGTGATTTTGCCTGGGGCTCTGATCCCGAGGTCGTTAAGAGAATACAGACATTAATGTATCAAAAATTTATATGGCTTATTTGAATATATTTATATATATATATATATATATATATATATATATATATATATATATATATATATATATATATATATATATATATATATATATATATATATATATATATATATATATATATCCAATAGTGCATCTTTAGAATTAAAGTTTAGTGAAAGATTGATAAACCAAATCAGACAATGGCTATGTTAAGTAAAATTTGGAAATGAAATCGCCCTGAAATAACATGTAAAAATCAGACTATATACCAGTTTAGTGAGATCGGTGTTACTATATGGATATGAGTCATGGTATGAAAATGAAACAAATTCCAAGAGATTTAGTAGATTTGAGAACAAAGCCTCAGAAGGATATTGGGAGTCAAATGGCAGGACAGGATTAGAAACAAAACTATTAGAGAGATTACCCAAGTGCCACATGTGGATAAGATCATGGTGAGGGGTAGATGGAGATGGTTTGGGCATGCTCTTTGCACTCCAAAGAGAGATTAGTTCACCAAACTTTCAACTGGGCTCCACAAGGTACTAGAAGAGTTGGAAGACCAAAACCTACATGGCTTAGACCATGAAGCGTGAAGTAGGAGACGATGAATGGCGAAGTAGGCCTATTGATTTAAAAGTTCAAGATAGAGACGACTGGTGAAATCTAACTGAGGCATTTTGCGTCAATAGGTGTAGGAGGAGGGGATGATGAGGATATATACATATTAGAGCGAGAGCTAGCAGCCATTTATTTACCGGAGATGACCAGATTTCTAGTGGAAATTTTTGGAAAGGGTCTACAATGGGACATCCAAAAATGAGTATCTTTAAGTTGGGCAGGGGTGGGTGTGGATTTTATTAACCCCTTTTGTCTGAAAACGGGCTTTTCATTTTTCGGCAAAATTGGGGGGTTAGTGAGAGTAAATTGGCTGCAGCTCCTCTCACACTGGGCCTAGAATAAAGACCTATATACCAAAATGATGCTATTGATGAGTAGATTTATTTTATATTAAACTAAATTAATTAATTTATTATTAGAGGTCACCAGGGGTCAAAAAGTCAAGTTTAGCCCTTTGAAATGCCGGATTTGGGTTTCAGTTGTATTTTGGCTAAATAAGACATCAAAATTTGCAAAAGGTTTACTAAATATGCATAAAATATTAAAAAGGGATACAAATAAAGGTTTTTGATGAACGTGGGATCTATTCCAGCTATATTACTAGTATGGAGTTCTCTAAAAATCTATTTCCTTTTCTTCATCCGAGGAATGGCTGATATCCTCATCATCATCATCATCATCATCATCATCATCATCTTCCTCTACATCAAATTCTTCAATGGTTAACTTATCAGGAATATTTGAGCCAGTGAACCAGACAATCATCAATCTGCCATTCTGGACTTTCCAGCCATGTCCTTCAAGGACCAAATGAGTCTGGATCGGCTTCCCTTGCATTCCTCTATTTGTGTGCAACAAAGTTAGTTCTTAGCAACTTCTGTTGCAACACTCTTTAGCAAGGAGGAAGACAACAGGGGTCTGTAGTTTTGATTTTATCAGACGGGTCAGTTTCCTTCTTATTGGCATACAACTTGCGGAAAAATTGAAGCCTGGCTTCATCAATACTTGTCAGGTTCTGAACTCCATAGACAATGCACAAGTCCTCTTCAACTACAGCAGCAACATCTGGATAGATGACATCTGAGTCTCCAAGGTGACTAATGGCTGATGTGAACCTGGGGTTGTTTTTCATTATTTCAAATGGCTTCCACTTTGCTTTTCTCATAAAACAGGCTGTGTAATCACAGCCTGTCAGCGCATGGAAGCTTGGTTGCAAGATGTGAGATGTGACATATGTATGAAACACATGGAATTTCTAGAACTCAATCCAGCATCCATCCAAATCTGTGCATTAAGAAACCTAGCATGGTAGAGAATGATGATGAGGACGTCAGTGTCGTTACTGCGAATGGCAATCACTGGGACCACTTCATGGTTAACAGCAACAAAGTTTGCATGGTACAGTAACCATGTATCAGCTTCTTCATGCCTGCACTGAAGCTCATGAACCAGGATCCTGTTGACAGTTTCACGTGCTGAAGTGCAAAGGTAGCATTCATGTTCCACTGTAAAGTAGACCTGATGTCCCTGAAGAGTCGATGCATATCTATCTGATGACCATTCATCCTTCAAGGAGGCCAAAAACTCTGTTTTGAAATGAGATGTGCTCCAAGCTGTGTTGAGATCTGGTGGTCTTTTCTGTGACGAGCCAGTGATTATGTAGGTAGTGGGTGTCCTACCACACAAGTCATGTTCAATGTCCTTGATACTTGGCCCTTAGGATATGTGTCACAGACTATGTGTACAATTTCACCAGTGCTACAAGCCTATTTCAAAAGGGACATTGCCATGCCCAACTAGGTGGATGGCATGTCAAGCGTACGGAAGAAGAATATAGGATCAATAATATACACATCAGTCCTGTTTGGTATGGCATTCAAGTTTCCCATTGCTTCTAATTTTTCCATTAATGTCCTCTTTTATGTCTTGTTCATATCACCAGTTATATGACACAAAGAGAAAGGAACTGAAGTGAGAGGATAGGACAGGCCAATACTGAGATCAAGTTATTGCGTTACTGACAAATACAGCAGCTTTCTAAATATGTCTCTGGTGCATTTTTCTTCCTTTATCTGTTTGTCGTTTGTGGTGAATTTCACTGTTACAGCATCCTGTGTGATATTTATCACCTTTCTTTGCTTAACAGTCCGTTCAAAACGTCCACCATCTACATTACATTCATTAACAAAAACTTGATGCCAAGTAGATCCAGTTTCTTTTGACTGCAGAAGTCTGTCTTTCACACCATCCAGTGTTTAGGCAATACAGAATATCATCATTAACAGTGAATGGATTGAGAGTGTTCTCCACCTCTGTGATCGTGCTCGTAAGGTATGTATTGTCTTTGGCTATCCTTGATGGCTTTAGTTCCTGTATTACATCATCCACCAGTGTGATTCCAGCCATTTCCAGGAGACAACTCACAAATACTCCCCTAAAAGATCTTGTCACTGTCAACCCCATACGGACTGCAACATTCTGTGTAAATGCAGCAATACCCTTTTGGCTGGATGCGGCATCCCTATTCACAGCTTGCTGTAAGGTAATAGCAAATGCACTTCTGGAAAAGGTATTCCTAGTTCTCCGCACAGAGAGTGCACCTGCTTCAAAACTTTGCTTGATTCCGGGATGTGTCATTTCCATATTGAGCAGATTGAGGTGATACAATGACATCCAACGGGCATAGCTTGGCTTGTGAGTTGCAAAGAATATAGGAATCATTGAGCCTAAAGCATAGATGTAGAGGTCTAGGTCATATGTCCTGTTGGCCCTGTCAAAAAGCATGAATATGTTAATGAGATCAATGAAGAGAAACCAGAACCTAGCAGTAGAGCCATGATGACCCTGACAAGTCTGATCACAGAATTTACCATATCTTTCCAACAAATTACAAATTACAACGGACTCCAATAATGTCAAAAGTGATTGGGGTGATGGGTCTGCAGAAAATGAATTCAGCAACACCATGCATTCATCTGGTATTCCCCCTTCTACCAAAAATTGCTTAAAATGCAGAATCTGCAAGGCAAGTGCAAACAGGGGATGGATACGCTTGCATCTGTTCAAATGTTTTCCAACAATGAACCCTCGTACTGAACCATGAGCCAACACATCAGCCAAGCTAAGAACCTCGGTACAACCAGACGATTCAACAATATAACCTAATGCGCTGAAATAGGCCATGGAAATATGAAATGCACCAAAACAAACAAAGATATTGTCAAAGAAAGAGGATTCTTGTGCTTGGTTCTGGAGTGCAGGTTTTGTGATAACAAGGTCACATGTCAATATAGCATATGCCTCACTGCACTCACTTGCAACCTTTTGAGACCTGACCAAAGTTTTTTTAACTACATCCAATCTTCTTGGTGGCAGTTCAATATTTTCCATATACCCAATCTACTGCAAAGGGAGTCTGTCCTCTGTGACCAAGAAATTCCAGCCTGCCACATAGGGGTGCTGAACATCAAGCAGCAGCACATTAACCAGATAATATTAATTTTCTTTGCTATCTCCAGGCTGGATTGTGGATCTTGTGAATATTTTCAAATTTGAACCTCGACAGTGATGGCTTTCTTTTATATGGCATGATTTGTCGCTAAGGCGCATCAAATATTCGTCGTCTTTTCACAGGTACTTGGTCAGTAGCTGCATCAGTATTTGTGGTCCCTTCAGTCTCAGCACCTTGCATCACACCTGCAGCAGGCCTATTCTGGTAGCATATCACAATGGTGTCATGATGAGTGTCTTTGCCAGATAGGGTTTCTGTCAGCTCGTCATAATTATCCCAAGCAAGACCTGTGGAGAGACCAACTTGAGGTAAAAGCATATCAGGTAAAAGCTGCCCTTCTACTGTGATTTTTGACGCTATATCGGTCTCAATTGATTCAGCTGTGAGATAACTTACCGCATGACCCTAGTGATTAGGAATTTCCACAATTCTGCGACTACCTGTGAGGCTTTTCATTCCGACTCCCAGACAAAGATGTTTGGATGGTTTTACTCATCCCTGGCTGGTACAGTAAATAACATACTGGGATAGTGAGACTACCCTTAGCTTTACTTATTCACTAGGCTTATCTTTATTCTGCAAGACAAAGTGAAGTGGGGTAAAAACCAAATGAAGAAGGTCTGGAATTTCTACTTGCTCTTTCTTAAAATCCTCAAGTGACAAGGACACAGGCAATTCAGGTGCACACTTACAAATTTCAAGGCTGTTAAAACGCAATGTAGAGGATGTTTTTATAATATTTTAAAGACAAAACAGGTTCCACACAGAGTCAATAAAACAAATCTCAGTAATATAGGTGAACCGTCTATCAACTAAATTTAAAACGGTTTGAGGATTACATTTCATAGGAACCGTTTAATAATGACTTTTGTCATATCAGTCATATTGCTGGAATAGATCACATATTCTTCAAAAAACTTTATTTGTGTCTCTTCTTTATATTCTATTCATATTTAGTAAACCCTGGGCAAATTTTGATGTCTTATTTAGCCAAAATAAAGCTAAAACCCAAAACCGGCATTGCAAAAGGCTTACCTTGACCTTTTGACCCTTGGTGACCCCTAATAATCATTTAATTGATGTTGTTTGATAGGAAATAAATCTGCATATCAATAGCATCATTTTGGTATATAGTTCTTTATTCTCCACCCCCATATTTTGACTAAAAATTAAAAGACCGGTTTCGGGCAAAAGGAGTTAATAAAATCCACACCCACCCCTGCCCAACTTAAAGATACCCATTTTTGGATGTCCCATGGTAGACCTTTTCCAAAAATGCCCACTAAAATTTTGGTCATCTCCGGTAAATAAATGGCTGCTAGCTCTTGGACTATATAGGCTACACACACACACACACACACACACACACACACACACACATATATATATATATATATATATATATATATATATATATATATATATATATATATATATATATATATATATATATATTCTTCCTGGTTTCCTTTCCTCGCTAGACTATTTTCCCTGTTGGGGCCCCTGGGCTTATAGCACCCTGCTTTTCCAAGTAGGGTTGTAGCTTGGCAAGTAATAATATATATATATATATATATATATATATATATATATATATATATATATATATACATATTTAAATATATATATATATATATATATATATATATATATATATATATATATATATATATATATATATATATGTATGTATATATATATATATATATATATATATATATATATATATATATATATATATATATATATATATATACATACATATATATATATATATATATATATATATATATATATATATATATATATATATATATATATAGATATATATATATATACATATATATATATATATATATATATATATATATATATATATATATATATATATATATATATACATATATATATATATATATATATATATATATATATATATATATATATATATATATATATATATATATATATATATATATATATATATGTATATATGTATATATATATATATATATATATATATATATATATATATATATATATATATATATATATATGTATATGTACATATATAAATATATATATATATATATATATATATATATATATATATATATATATATATATATATATATTTATATATATATATATATATATATATATATATATATATATATATATATATATATATATATATATATATAACTTATTTCCTACCACTATCTCTACAATAAAGGGGTCGTTCGCCTGACATGATCCATATTTCTAATAGCATCAGGCATAGTATTAATCTGACAGAAATTTTGTCTTCGATTCTTGGACGCCACTGAGATATTGTTGTTGTTGCATATGTGTATTTGTGTGCGAGTTCGTGTATGTCTGTTTGTCCGTCTGTCTTTGTATCTGTATGCTGGTGTTTTCCAAAGCTTTGTTGAAATAGAAATTCCTTATGCAGAGATGAGACAATTACCAACAGTCTGACGAATGAGTGTGTCTCTGTTGCGATCCATCCCAGAATCTGCACCGTGTTGGAATATTCTCATTTGGCGCTGCACAATGTGAAGATTCCCAGATCGTGCGACCAAGTTGGATTCTTATTTTGGTTGCTGTGGAGTGAAACAGATTCACGTAAATACGCCGACTGACTCGTTTACCTTATATGGCAATATGTGTGTTAACAGTATTAGGTTCTATGGGGTAATCTCCTCGTCGTATATGCAGTAATCAGGCCATTATGTAAAATAGTTACTTGGCCTAATGTATTTTATAATCAATATTCATTACTTCTAAAATAATTTATTGATTTCTATATATCCCATCCCTACTAAGCTATTTTTCTCTACTGGAGCCCTTGAACTTATAGCATCATCCTACTTTTGCAAATAGTGTTGTAGCTTAGCAAGTAATAATGATGATAATAATTCATTGGACATCCTTATACAAAATGTCCTATCACTTGGGGACTTTTCAAGGTCCTTCTTAGCGTCAACTTATCTTGCCAGTTTCGTCTTTTGCATTTTACATTAAATCTTTCAAACTATATCGGTAGTTGGCAGATTATAACTCTCCTTCACTTTTTCTCTCTTTCTTCAACCCACAATCCATTTGTGTTGGCTGACATCTTTGACTCTCATCCCCGAGTCCTTGAAGACTGTAGCAGTTTGTGGAAGTTTTTTTCTACTAAAGTTTAGGAATCATTTTTATGAAGTTGTCTCAGATGAATATGAAATACTCCACCAACTGAGATAAGTTTTTTCTCCCTATGTTTTGGTCTATAGCGTTCTAGTGAGTCTCTATTGCAGTGCAATACGATTTGATAGAGACACAGAAATAGGATATTTAGTCTTTCTCAGTTTTCTTTCATTTTTCTGAACTCTTGTTATGTATAAGTTCGTGTTGTGTGTAGCCTATGTGCATTAGGGTGAATGTGTTTGTAGGTACAATATATAGTTGCAAATAAACAAGAAATAAATATGATAATCAAACATGCCTCCTATTAAATCATTAATATCAATTTCAAGACCTCCTATGAGCGAAAAAATGTCGTAAAATGTCAGAGATCGAACATACATACTTGCACTTCCCAAGTAAGAGCAAGAGAGTCCAGGCAGTAGCTATCGATGTGCCACAAATCTTGTTATCTATTGCTCAAGGAGGACAGGGTTGTGTCCACTAATAAAAAAGGACATAAATACATGATTACATACAGTAATTTAGTGGTTGAACCATAAACTTGCTTTTTGTGATCTAAAAACACTACATCTAAACCCCGAATTGTCGAGCACTTTCATTAACACGTACACACGCACAAACATACTCATTCATAAACATACTTGGGAAGATTAGACTTGTGTTTACTCTCACACCGTCTACACTATACATGGAATACGAACAGTTAATTCAATCTTTATATGTTATCAACTATTGAATAATATCAATATTGATCGATGCAATATAACAAATGTCTTAAGGACCCCGGTCCTTCTTGGAAGGGAATCTGCGTCTATTGCTAAAGTTCTGAAGACTCTGGATCCTTCCAATGTTTATGAGGAGACAACAAAGGAAAATATTCCAAAAAGTCTGGAAATAAACGGGTGATAATTCTTCGGCTTTGTTGCCGGCATAAAGAAGTTTCCAGGTTATTGGGAATTCTGGAAACCTATGGAATCCAGTTCTGGTTCTAAGGTCAATAATGACTTTTGTACTCTGTGGCTGACTACGATAGCCTTACTAACTCTCTTTAAGATTGCCTACTTTTGCATTAAGTTCGACATATTTATCATCAAAATTTTCATTGGTAATAGTGAGGGCCCAGATGGCACTGTGATATTTAATAAAATACAAAATTTCAATTGAATTCTCTCTCTCTCTCTCTCTCTCTCTCTCTCTCTCTCTCTCTCTCTCTCTCTCTCTCTCTCTCATCTACGAATACCCATGTCATCATAATAACCCACATCCTAAACCCTTATTATGATTCATGGAATAAAAATTGTCTTCTAAATCTCGTGAAAATTCTTCAAGGATTTTTTTTCAAATCTACATCGAAGACGACAGATTTTTCTCCGTTAATCTAACGGTTAATCTGATAACCTTTAAAGGTTTAAATGTCGCTCGTGAATAGCAGAGGCCGGGGATACTGATCATGCTCTAGTAGGACAATGCACTAGAGACATATGGTCTAGGCCATAGACCCCTCCCCATCAAGCTAGGACCAGAGAGTGCCAGATAATGGCCCCTGATTCCTCAGCAGATAGACCTAACCTATAGGCTCCCCTTAAACCGACCACATCCTTATCTCACAAGATAACGAGGTGTCTAACTACAAGAAATTATTGAGCTTAAGTGGGTGTCGAACCCCAGTCCAACAGATTGCCTAGCATGGACATTTTTGATAAGCCACAAAAACCCTTACTCTTCAAAATAGAAGAAACTGTCCTATATTTCCTTTATTATTCATTTTACTCAGTTGACTCTCACGATTCATTGACATAGTTATTCGTGACCACAATTATTGTGTTAACGACCCATTCAGGCCACCAGCTGTGTTTAAGGTCTTAAAATAACTTGCTTAGGATAATGAGGTATCGTTCAGATTCTCTCTCCTAAGGTCCCAATTATAATGGATTACGAAAAAATTCTTGACGTCATCACTAATTCGATAAAACCACTACATTTATTATTATTATTATTATTATTATTATTATTATTATTATTATTATTACTTGCTTAGCTACAACCTTAGTTGGAAAAGCGAGATGCTATAAGACCAAGGGCTCCAACAGGGATAAATAGCCCAGAGAGAAAAGGAAATAAGGAAATAAATAAATAATATGAGAAATAAGGAACAATTAAAATAAAATATTTTAAAAGCTGTAACAACATCAAAATAGATATTTCCTTCATAAATTATAAAAAGACTTATGTCAGCCTGTTCAACATAAAACATTTGCTGCAAGTGAGAAATCCTTGAAGTTCTACTGATTCAACTACCTGATTAGGAAGATCATTACACAACTTAGTCACAGCTGAATTAAAACTTCTAGAATACTATATAGTGTTGAACCTCAGGCCTAGTATTACGAACAGGATGGAACTGTCCAGGAAGATCTGAATGAAATGAATGGTCAGAATTATAGAAAAATATCATGCAACATGCATAATGAACTAATTGAATGACGGCTCTAGAGATTAATATCTAGATCAGAAATAAGAAATCTTAAGATGAGAATCAGCAGCTGAAGATGAGACAAGAGAACAATATTTAAAACCAGGTAGAATGAAAGAATTAAAACACTTCAGAGCAAATTGATAACCGAAAATCTTACGACTTTCTTAATAAGCCATTTTTTTTTTGAGGGGGGCCAATTGAAGAAAACACTGACTTACTGTGTTTCTCAAAAAAAAATTTACCATCGAGAATCACACCTAATTTTTTTCTTTTTTTATACAGAGTTCCAGAAAAATGATCAATGCTGAGATGCGGATGTTATGGAGCCACTGTCCTTCACCTACATACAATCATACTTTGAGTTTTGGTAGGATTCAACTTCATACCCCGTAACTTGCACCATGCACTAATTCTAGCAAGATCTCTATTAAGCGATTTAGAAACTCCAGATCTACATCCAGGATATGGAATTGATGCAAAGAGAATGGCATCATCTGCATATATAACAAGCTTGTTTTCAAGGCTAAACTACATGTCATGTTGAAAAGTAATGAGCCAAGAACACTGCCCTGAGGAACTCTAAATACCACATTCCTCTTCTCACCATGGTGCCCATCAACAACAACTCTCTGCGATCCATTACTTAAAATATCAATAATGATGCCATGTAAAGATCCATCCCCTTTGGGTTTCAATACAAGTGGCTCATGATTGACATGGTTAAGTGTGACGACTGACGAATGCAACAAATATTATACAAAAATATTCTTTTACCCTAAGGTCAGGAGTAGTGTAGTATCAGAATAAGAGTAGTAGGGTTACATGGATGTAGGAGATGGCAAGATGGTGATATAGGTAAATATGCAGTCTGAACCAGCGACGAGTTTCGTCACAGGGAAAAATGTCGTCTTAGAATTCAATATATATGTTAAACCCTTACTTCTTAAGGGTTTCCAATAATAATTAGTAATGATCAGCTTGAGCCCATTCCAGATTAACCTTACCGGCACATAAACTTCATCAGCCTCTTTCCAAAAATTTGATTTCTTTATCTACCACTATTTATGTAAATTATCACTAATTCTTCCTATATGATATGAAAAATTCTTTTCAAAGATATCAAAAATAATTAATAAAACAGAAACAAATTTTTAAATGGTCAAAAAGCCCAAACTTTCAAAATAAATCATTATGATGTTTCCATCTGATCCAAACTCGTTAGGAATTCATAGTGAGTAAACGTTCACTGAGATTGGAGGAAGCCTTTCCTGCTCCATCAGTAATCAATAAGAAAAGAAACTGAATGATAAAATACAGACGTGAAAACTTTATTCCCATTGACTATAATGAAGATTAATTAAAGCAAATTTTCCATAGATTTTGCAGAAAATAGAACTCGCAAAGCATTTTTCTTTCGTTTTCTGTCTTAACTTTTGAGGGGGACTAAATGAAATCTAATTCTATAAATGTTGCATTTTTAATCCTTCTTATTCTATATTGACCAATGGTCTCTCTTTTAATTAGGTTTGAGGGGAAACAGGAAGATCTGCTCTTCTGTTGTAAGAGAGAAAAGATAGAGAGTTGTGGAAAACTATAGTAATTATAGATTTTTTTCTTCCTTATTCACACTGGCAATTTAGTTAGATTGAGAGAGAGAGAGAGAGAGAGAGAGAGAGAGAGAGAGAGAGAGAGAGAGAGAGATTTTACTATCAAATAGCTGCATTTGGAAGCAAACAAATTAGGGCAAAAAAATAATAGAAAGGAAACAAAGAAGTAAACTTGACTGACGTTAGCCCAGAAAGTCCCATATCGGACTGTGAGTCACCTACTGATCAGGAACAACTCTCCTGAACGTATAGTTCCCCTGACATTTGCTCATTTATGAGGGTGTCTTATGGTATACTGGCATCGTCATTCTGACATAGATGGAAAGACCAGTGTTCGATTCTCCCTAGAGACGAGGGAAAAAAGTTTTCTTGTTCCTTCTATTAATAATACTTTTATCATTAGCCAAGACCCAACATAGATTAGTTGGAAATTCATAGAGTACACAGCTAAGTATAATAAATAATAAAATGAAAATTTTATAGCTTTATTTTACCTGTAGGCCTATTCTTTGTTACTGTTTTGATTCAGTTTAATCTTTACTTCTGCCATTCTTTTCAGCCTTCAGTTTTGCAATCTCCCTATTTTCCAGATAATTGAATCTTTGCTCAAAACACGAATTGGTAACAATAATTACAAAATGAAACATTATAACATCCAAGTTTGAGCTTCCAAAGTATCAATTAGTAAATTCCAAGACTTAAGAAAAACATTCATAATGTGGTTATTAAATTCACCAAAACTTCTTTTAAACTAAGATTATTAAGCAAAACCAAAGAAAACTGAACCGTTGAGGGCTTAGTAGTTTACTCTGCATCCCAACACAACAAAACAAACTTTATCCTTATCATTCCTGTTTCTATAATTTTCTTTTAATTCTAGAATATTTAACCTGTTTTCATGACCAGTACTGGCTCATTAGTATTAACTTCTTCTATATAATCTCTTCTACCATTACTATTCACAAACCTCAGTTTGGTCATCTCTGCTTTCTTTTCTTCTATTTTTCTTTTAATTTTATTTGCCACTTTGCTTTTTATTCCTTTTTCTTCGTTCTCGCTTTTTATACTTTCTTACTTTTTCAATTCTAATATCATATTTATCATATATTTCTATGATACTTTTTCCCTATCATTCCACATATGGTTCTCTTATTTGGACAGCTATTTGTACCTGGGAGTTGTCATAGGAAAACAGCTAACCTCCAAGGAGTAAATCAAGTACCATCCCAGCTACACAGCCAAAGAAGCCTCTGCTGAAGTTTCGGCTTTCACAAATGGACCACGAGCTCTCCTATGCCTCTGTTGCTGCCATGGCTGCCAAGCCAGTAATGCAACTCACTGCAAGGCCCAACAGGAAAGATGATCTTTTCATCTACCCCAAGGACGTTAAGACAGCCAGATTCCTTCAGGAAGACCCCACTTTAACGCTGCTGGATCCTGCTTTTATCAGGAATAAAGTTGTCATCACCAGGTATCCTGTGTCGATGCCTATCTCCATTGTAACGTCGTGCAGCAACATTAACTGTGCTGTTCGCTGCACAAGCAAAGATGACGTTCCAGTTCAACGTTTCATTGCCACCTTTATAGGTCCAGTTCCCTCCAAACTGGACTTAAGAGTCTGGGGAACTTTCCACATTGAAGATTACACACCAGAGCCCCTTCGATGTTATAGATGCCAACGCTTTGGACACCATAAAGCAGAATGCAGAGGCCCCATCATCTGCGGTGTCTGCAGCCAGCGACATTGCAAAGAAGTGTGCATCAAGGCCCACAAAGAAGGACAACAAACCACATCTAAGTGCCCTAATTATTCTAAGCTACACCATGCTTGGAATATGCGTTGCCCAGAGTGTCTCAAGAGGATAGCAGCTATGAAGAATACATCCTCTCCAAACCGAAAGAACAGAGAACTCCTCGCCAGACAAGACCACGTCAGCCAGCTACTGCTCCTGTGTCTTCACCTGCAACTGCTCCTAATAAGGACCAGCAACGACCTGCAACTGTTCCCTATATGGACCAGCACTGATCTGCAACTTCTCCTCATAAGGACCAGCGACGACCCTCATCCTCATTCCCTTCCCAAACCTTGGCTCAAGAAATTGAGTGTCTCACCTTGCAAGACCTCATACCTATCGCCTTCCAGATCCTTACCAGAGTCCTTTCCTTATCCTCGACTGCCACCTTCCTGCAACTCCTGCAACAATCCTAGTTTCCAGCCACAGAGCAGGGATAAGCCTTCCCTGCTTGCAGCATACATAACCTCTCTATCCTTCCTAATTCCTAATTCCTAAATGGAGAATAGTTATTACTTGGCCGTGTTCCTCATAAGGAAATAGCTCTTGTTTTTCCTATCTCCTTTCTTCCTCCCCTACTCCTTGCACACACAATTCTCCCAATCCTTTTAACACAACATGTGTGCTCTTTCCAATTCCAACCACAGAGCAGGGATAAGCCTCTTTGCTTAAACCTACTACTATTCTCTCCTACTGAAAATCCTTTTTTCCTCTCCTAGCTCCTATGGCGAGGACCACAGTCATATCCTGAAGAGCCTGGAAATAGCTGAAGTAATACTGCAACTGAGCCCAGACACAACCCAAGGCACACAGCACTTCCCACATTGGAAAAGGGAAATTGCACCATTCAGATATAAAAATCTTCCAAAGGCAAAATAAGATTGCACAGTGGAGGAACTAAGAACAGCAGCCCAGAAGGCAATCATAAGCAGAGAAATTGCAGGGACACAGACCTATTACACAGATGGCACTGTGGATCCTGGAATTCAAATAACTTGAGCTGCAGTATACTCCAACAACTTTTTGGCTTGCTGGAGAGTATCCAACAATGACTCCACCATGCGGGCAGAGCTTGTTGCAATAAAGCAAACACTGAAATATTCGTTTGAAAATGAAGAAAAACCTGTAGTCATCCACAGACTCAAAATCCTCAATGCAAGCCTTCTAACAAGCAAAGAACAAAGAAAAAAAAAGGTCTACTAGCTGATATCAAGTCACTACTATATCAGCATGATAAAAGGGGCAGACTTGTGACTCTCAACAGGATTTGCAGTCATATTGCAATGTCATTAAATGAGAAAGCAGATGAGCTAGCCAAAAGTACAGACACATAGACAGGGTACAGGTGCATATACAGCCTCCGCTTCAACAGATCCAGAACAGAATAAAGCCACAACTCAAACAAAATAGGATCAAGGACCTACACAAGTGGATAGATAACTCCCCTTCTGCCACATGGTACAAGTGGGCCACAGATCTGGAGCCTCCCCCCATTGACAGACACACACCAAGAGAGCAAGCTGTATGTATTCACAGACTCAGGCTGGGGGTACAAATCCTGCTGGGAGACTGTAGAAAACAGTGTAAGACCATGCGAACACTGTGAAAAGATACCACAACAGGCCCTTCTGCACTGCCTGCTAGAATGTAGGGAGACAGCGTATCTAAGGGGTAACTTACAACCAGACCTTAACTCACAAAACCTCATGCAAACTGCAGTCACACTGGTAAAAGCCATTGTTGAGGATATTGAAACCCATAGACAATTGCTTTCAAACCTACCTCCATCAAGGAAATGTAACCTTTGGAAGTTTATTCAACTTCATCTCATCCCCTTACTGTAAGGTCCTATATACATCATCAGCTGTATTCTTCCATAAAATTCTCTACAACTAAAATTCTCAAACAGGAACTCTAGGCCTTACAATTTTTCAAACTACCTCTATCCGTGGCATGATGACCCCCTTCCACTACCACCATCAATCTTCCTCTTCACATCTGTCCCTACAACTATAAACCTTTCAAATTTCCATTTCTAACAATTGAACTTTTTCAGATTACCTAGGTCCGAACAGGGGAAAGTCCTGTGCCAACAGAAATTGTTGGCTTTAATACCACAACAACAACAATAGATCTTTCACTACTTTCTCAACTGGCCATTTGTCATCTGATGTTATGAAATAGCATCACCCTTTTACACTATTCTATTTTCAATTGGTGATATTCCAGTTTCTGCTATTAGCCCCCCGTATGATGTGGTAGCAACCCGATCAAAAATTCTGTTCATGATTTTGTACTGTATACTCTCTAGTTCTTTCATTTCTTTTTTTACACCACATGTCTCAATGTTTTGCAAACATTGTAAGTACTACGACTACTGTGGCCGCGGGGGCATAAAAACAAATAGAATAGCGCAAACAAATCCCTGCGTGTCGTAAGAGGTGACTAAATGGGATGGGACGAGGGGCTGGGAACCCCCTCTCCTGTATTATAATCCTGTGAGACATCAAAGAGGTGGAGCTGGAGGGAGAGTGACTGCTCCCCGCACTCTAGTTTTGGGGTGTTTCAATGTGCGTAGATGTAGTACGATAGAGAGTAAAAGATGTGATTTTGGAAGTATGTTTAGGAATGGAAAAATGGATATATTGGCTTTATGTGAGACAAAGATAAGTGGGAAAGGTGAAGTGAGGTTTGGTGAAATGTCTGGTAGAGTGTCTGAGATTGAAAAGGGGAAAGCAAGAGAAGGTGTGGCTTTATTGCTAAGTGAATGGATTACAGGTAAGGTATTGGAATGGAAGGAGATATCATCTAGGTTAATATGGGTAAAGATTAGGTTGGTTAGGGCATGTTGGGCTTTTGTCAGTGCATATGGGTCAGGTTGTGAGAAAAGTGAAGAAGAGCGGAATAAGTTCTGGAATGAATTAACTAGGTGTGTAAAAGGACTGGGTAGAAGGAATTATGTAGTTGTCATGGGTGACTTAAATGCTAGAGTGGGCGCTGGAGAGGTAGAAGGTGTCATTGGGAAGTATGGCGTACCAAGTGAAAATGAGATTGGCGAGAGACTGATAGATATGTGTGTTGAGAAAGAGATGGTTTTAGCTTTTTCAAAAAGAAAGATAAAAATAAGTATACATGGGTAGGAGTGGCAAATGGAAGAGTAGTAGAAAGGACATTAATGGATTATGTGTTGATAAGTAAAAGAAGGTTCGGAAGATTAAAAGACATGCACGTCTTTAAGGGGTATGGCTAACTTTATGTCTGACCATTTTTTGGTGGAAGAAGAATTAGTTGTAGCAAAAGAGTGGGGGAATAGAGTAGGTGGATGTAAAAGGGAGCTAGTGAGGGTTGAAGAGCAAATAAAACCGGGGGTAAAAAGTAAATATCAAGAAAGGTTGAAAATGGCAAATGACAAAGTGGAAGAAAGAGAAACTGGTGATTTAGAGAAGTGGAAGTTAGTAAGAAAAAATTCTGTTGGGATTGCAAGTGATGTGTGTGGCAAGAAGTTTGTTGGAAGCAGCTTGAGAAAGGGCAGTTAATGGTTGATTGAAAGAGTGAAGGTAAAAGTTGAAGAGAAAAAGAGGGCTTTTGAAGAATGGCTGCAGAGTAATAGTGTAGAGAAATACGAAAGATATAGAGAGAAAAATGGGGAAGTAAAGTGCAAGGTAAGTGAGGCAATGAGGGCAGCTGACCTAAAGTGGGGTCAGGGATTGGGTCATTCATATGAAGATAATAAGAAGAAGTTTTGAAAAGAAGTGAAGAGAGTAATAAAGGCTGGTTCAAGAATTGAAGAGACAGCGAAAGATAGAAATGGAAGGTTGTTAAAAGGAGAGGAGGTAAGGAGAAGGTGGGCGGAATATTTTGAAAGTTTACTGAATGTTAAGGATAACAGGGTGGCAGATGTAATTGCTGTTGCAGGTGTTGAGGTGCCGGTAATGGGAGATGAGAATGAGAGAGAGATTAGAAGTGAGGAGGGCACTAGATGAAACGAGAGTAGGAAAAGCATCTGGTATGGATGGTGTGAGAGCTGATATGTTGAAGGAAGGGGGAGTGACTGTACTTAAATGATTGGTGAGATTGTTTAATATGTGTTTTGTGTTGTCAATGGTACCAATAGATTGGATTTGTGCGTGTATTGTACCACTAAATAAAGATAAGGGAGATGTGCATGAGTGTTGTAAGTCAAGGGGTACTAGTTTGTTGAGTGTAGTCGGAAAGGTGTATGGTAGAGTACTGATTAATAGGATTAAGGATAAAACAGAGAATGCAATCTTAGAAGTACAGGACTGTTTTAGAAGAGGAAGTGGTTGTATGAATCAAATTTTTACAGTTAGGCAGATATGCGAGAAATATTTAGCAAAATGTAAGGAGGTGTATGTTGTGTATATGGATCTGGAGAAAGTGTATGAAAGAGTTGATAGGGAAGCAATGTGGAATGTGATGAGGTATATGGAGTTAGTGGAAGGTTGTTGCAAGCAGTGAAAGTTTCTACAAAGGTAGTAAAGCATATGTTAGGATAGGAAATGAAGTGAGCGATTGGTTTCCGGTGAGAGTGGGGCTAAGACAGGGATGTGTTATGTCCCCGTGATTGTTTAACTTATATGTTGATGGAGTGGTGAGAGAAGTGAATGCTCGAGTGCTTGGACGAGGATTGAAACTGGTAGACGAGAATGACCATGAATGGGAGGTAAGTTAGTTGTTGTTTGCGGATGATACTGTACTGGTTGTAGACGCGGAAGAGAAGCTTGGCGGATTAAAGACAGAATTTGGAAGGGTGTGTGAGAGAAGGAAGTTGAGAGTTAATGTGGGTAAGAGTAAGGTTAGGAGATGTAAGTGAAGGGAAGGTGGTGCGAGGTTGAATGTCATGTTGAATGGAGAGTTACTTGTGGAGGTGGATCAGTTTAAGTACTTGGGGTCTGTTGTTGCAGCAAATGGTGGAGTGGAAGCAGGTGTATGTCAGACAGTGAAAGAAGGATGCAAAGTGTTGGGGCAGTTTAGGGAGTAGTAAAAAATAGAGGGTTGGGCATGAATGTGAAGAGAGTTCTGTATGAGAAAGTGATTGTACCAACTGTGATCTATGGATCGGAGTTGTGGGTGAATGAAAGTGACAGAGAGACAGAAATTGAATGTGTTTGAGATGAAGTGTCTAAAGATTAAGGCTGGTGTATCCCAAGTAGATAGGGTTTGGAACGAAGTAGTGAGGGTAAAAGCTGGTGTAAGAAATGAGTTAGCAGCTAGAGTGGATATGAATATGTTAAGGTGGTTTGGCCATGTTGAGAGAATGGAAAATGGCTGCCTGCTAAAGAAGGTGATGACTGTACGAGATGATGGGAGAAGTACAAGAGGAAGGCCAAGGTTTGGGTGGATGGATGGAGTGAAGAAAGCTCTGGGTGATAGGAAGATAGATATGAGAGAGGCAAGAGAACGTGCTAGAAATAGGAATGAAAGGTGAGCGATTGTGACGCAGTCCCGGTAGCCCCTGCTGCTTCCTCCGGTGCCTTGGATGATCGCGGAGGTAGCAGCAGTAGGGGATTCAGCGTTATGAAGCTTCATCTGTGGTGGATGACGGAGGAGGGTGGGCTGTGGTACCCTAGCAGTACCAGCCGAATTTGGTTGAGTCCCTTGTCAGGCTGGGAGGAATGTATAGAGGAGAGGTACCTTTTTTTGTTTCATTTGTTTGATGTCGGATACCCCAAAAAATTGGCGAAGTGCCTTTTTATATGAATGTATGTACTACTGTCTCATATGTATGTATGTACTACTGTCTCATAGACCTTTATTCTCACTAGCAATGCCATTAAATTTCCTACTCTGTTACTGTGTCCATACTTCCTAACTTCTCGTACCATGTATTATATTTTAATTTCACTTGTGTTATGCTGAGACTATGGTTTCCTTTTTCTGAGTACCATTTTCCTAATTTTTTATATTCCTAAACTGTTTCTATTCTTCCATTTCTAATCACTATAATCACCTTTTTAACCTCTCCTTTTTTTGCTAATTATTAACACCAAACACTTCTGTGGATTAGTGCTAAACGTAAATTTTTTAAGTTCTTCCAAACTGCGGCAGTTGCTAATGGCTCTTTATCATTATATTATATCATCTATATATTTCTAATATTTCTAATCAGGGTTATCATTAACTTTGGTCCAAATACTGTTCCTTGTTTTAGTTTTCTTCTATCCTAATTTCCTCTGTATATCCAACGGGGCTCTTAATAATTGGTTAGCCCCATCTCAGCGGAGAGGGGGGTGGAGGCACCAAAAAGTCGTCACCTGTATAATCATCCTGAGACAGAATTGAAGATTAACATTCTTTGCATTCAAAAAACCTCTTGCTTATAAATAGTGTTGTGCCTGTGATACAAATAGCTCACCACTTTCTTTTGTAGCAGACGAAGTCTAGAAATGGGAAAATCCGACAAGCGAATCTTCCTTAATACTAGTTAAGAATGAAAAGACAACTGATTATCATTTGGATATTCAACAAAACCATTACATGAGAGAAGGTGGAGATATATCTGTTGGAAAAGAAGAACAGCAACAAGAAAATGAATAGAAAAAAATCAATATTCGATGTATATATACAGTAAATAGGAAATACAATGTCCGTAAAGAGACTAGGATAGGAAATTTTACCCATGATTACTGAAACCGCCATGATTACTAAAACATGCATGGTTACTGAATCATCTCGTCATACACATGCTGTTCTGGTACCGTCGGTAATTGATTACCAAACTCAGAGTTCACCTCAGCCTTGGGAAACAGAAGGTCCTTCAGTTCCAGAGAAGGAAGATAAGGGGCATCTTGTTGAGAGCTCTTCTGGAAACTTCTTACCTAGTGTCGGAGACTCCTCCGACTTCGATTTTGAACGTCCAAGGAGACGTCAGTAGCATAAAAGCTGGTGTAAAGGAGATCCGTGCAAACCTGACATTTAGGAGGTTCCCAGACTGCAATGGATCCCTTGGAAACATGACAATCAGCATGTTTATGACAGGTCTTGTGGCCACAGGGTTACTTGACCCACCTGGTACAGACGACCTGTAAAGAAGAAATATTTCAATGACTACATACTAGTTAGTATCAGAACAGTAGGTAAAGCATTCCAATGGGTAAAAATAAGTAGACACAGGGAACAGCATCCCAAGACCTGTGCCACCTCGCCAAACATATAGGCTAAGTGGAAAATGAAAATAGCCCCTACCCTAGGGCACCTGAGAACACTATCCAACTCCCAGAAGGACCTTCAAGACTGTAGCTCCCCGCCATGACGAATCGACAGCATAGGAAGATAGACAGCTTCACCCAACCAGTGAAGTTAGGTGAAAGAAGAAGAGGATGGTGCATGAGTGAAAATTTACCAGGCATGGCTGCCAACTAGCGTATGATAGCCCAAGTCAATGATGATAAAAACGCCCAAGAAACATCAGGGAATGATGGGCAAATACTATAAACATACCACACCTTAAAAGAATAATATAAAACATATTCTTCCAGTGATATGACTAAATAACTAAGTGTGTCTGAGCGATTTTGTAACATGATTGCATGCCGGCCTTGGAAAAATAAAAGTATGCAATTAAATATAAAACACTGGGTGGAGATACGAAATTCTCCGAGACGAAAAATGTGAACTCATCTTAGTCGATGAGGAAGAAGCTGGGTTGAGATTTCTTTATAAGATCTGTTAGAGGTGCAGCAATAGTAGCATAGTCAGGGATATAATGGCGATAGTATCCAGTCAAACCAAGAAAAGACTTTACCTCCCTTTTTGTCTTTGGTGTGTCTACATTTAATACCTTACTTACTTTGTCCTCAGCTGTTCGAGATATACCGTTACCGATCTTACTGCCCAAATACTCAACTGAAAAATAACCAATTTCCGTTTTGGACGGCTTAGCTGTGAGAAATGCTTTTCTTAAAATATCCAGTACCAGCCGCAGAGTTTCCTTGTGCTCTTCCCACCCCTGTGAATGAATCAAAATATCATCAACAAACAGCTCTACATTTTTCACACCATTAAATAATTTCCTCATCATACGGTTAAAAGTAGCACCAGCATTTACCAAACCAAATGGCATAGTTATAAACTGTAGGAGTCCTCTATTAGTTTGAAAAGCGGTTACTTCTCTACTCTGTTTTTCTAAAGGTATTTGCCAATATCCTTTAGAGAGGTCAATTTTCGTAAAATACCTGCTCTTACTTACACGAGTCATAATTAAGTTCTGATCTGGCATGGGTTCCGAATCAAATACCGTAAGCTTGTTTATCTTCCTAAAATCTAAGCACATCCGGTTACTGCCATCTTTTTTCTTCACCACTATCAAAGGTGTAGCATAAGGAGAATTTGAGCACTCGATAACTCCTAATTTGAGCATTCTTTCAATCTCCTTATCCATATCTTGCTGCAGAGCATAAGGTACAGGATATGGTCTACACCTTACGGGACCCTTACTAGACAGGTTTATCACATGTTCAATCACATTAGTTCTACCTGGTACATCAGTAAACACATTCTTGTATTCTTGTAATATTCTAGCTACCTCCTCCTTTTTATCTTCAGATAATTCCTGATTAATTTTAACATTAGACACATCTTCACTCTGAATATCACTCGGCACAACTGTTACCTCATATTCATCACTATCCTCACTAACCACTGCCACACATGCAAGATCATCACTCTCCTGATCATCGGTGAAAAGTACAGCTCCAGATTTGAGATCCCCACTGCCCTCTGCCTCAACAAACTTACCCTTCACGTTATTGCCTTCACTTATCCTATCATAATATAACTTAAGCATGTTAATGTGGTATTTACGCTCAACCCCATTAATATTAAGAACAAAATTATACCTATTAACTTTCTTTACCACTTCAAATGGACCTCGCCACTGCACTAGAAGCTTATTGTTACTTGTGGGCAACAGCAACAGGACCTTGTTCCCTTCATTTATTTCCCTTTTACAAGCATTTTTATCATAGTAACACTGATACTTATCTCTAGCCCTCTCTAACTCTTCTTGAGCCAGCCTACATGTATCCTGTAACCTTTCTCTCATGTCTACTACATACTCGTACGTGGTCCTCGTGCTATCCTCAATTGCATTATCTTCATTTTCCCACAGCTCCCTCAATAAACTAAGTGGTCCCCTCACAGTATGACCATATACTAACTCAAACGGAGAGAACTTGGTACTAGACTGCGGAACTTCACGATATGCAAATAATAAAGGATCAATGTACCTAGGCCACATCTTTGGTTGTTCTGTACACATACGTCTGAGCATTTTCTTCAACACTCCATTAAACTTTTCTACTAAACCATTGCACATAGCATGATATGGGGTAGTAGTAATACTCTTAATAGATAACAAGCGATTAAATTCACGCATTACTTCAGAGGTGAACTGTGTTCCCCTGTCAGATAACACCTCCTTTGGAATTCCCACTCGACTGAATACCGACAGCAAAGCCTCAGCTACAGTGACTGAATCTATATTCCTCAGAGCTACTGCCTCAGGATAACGTGTAGCATAGTCAACAATGGTGAGAATATATCTTGATCCGTCGCTGGCACGGGGTTCAATCGGACCCACTATGTCCACCGCAACACGCTGAAAGGGTTCTTGAATCAGGGGCATTCTTCCCAACTTCACCTTTTTAACTCTTCCCTTGTCAACCGTGCGTTGACAAGCGTCACACGACCTGCAAAATCTTGTTATCTGCACCGACATACCTGGCCAATAAAAATTACTTTGTATACGTGCTGTGGTTTTCTGTATTCCTAAATGTCCACTCATTAAGGAATCGTGAGCCAATTCTATTACTGCATGACGAAATTTATCAGGAACAACTAACTGATCATTAATAATGCCTTCATTTTGCACTCTACAATATAATATACCTTTCTTAATTACGAAGCAATGAGATTTATTTTCATTCTTCACAAAGACCCTATTTGACTTCGCATGCTCAAAAACCTTTTTTAGCGTCCCATCTTCAGCCTGTAATTTCCCTTTATTCTCTTTCTGCATTAAATTTATAACTTCTTTGACCTTAAGTTTTGACGGTCCCTTTAACTTTTTCTCTTGCATTTGATTCTGCAGTCGGGTAGTAACAGCACTAACCTCCGTACTCAACCCGTCAGTCGAACCATCAATAGCCCCAATCACTAAATCATAAATAGGATCAGGCATGCAGGCAGCTAAGGTTTCGCCCGTGAAATATGGCGAGACAACATCAACAATAGCCTCAGGATATCTAAAAACTTGGTTATTAGCCATTTTAAGGTCAACATACTTACCAGTAAACTTGTGTTTCGGCACTAAAGCCCTCTTAACTAACACCGTGGTACAACCGGGATCACGAAATACATTAACCTTTACTCCTTCCACTGTACCTTTATCCACCATTAACTTGCCCCCGTGACCAACCACAGCTGCTTTCTCTGTCGCACCCTTACTCGCACCTTTACGTTTTGGACCCCCAAACCTTTCAAAACAATCTTTAGCAAGGTGATTACCCCGACCACATACGTAACAATTTCTTGCCGTAACCTTCCTATCACTATCGGCATCCGTTTGCCATTTACTATCCCCAGTGGTAACTTTACTTGCGGAGGCACCGTGCTTTTCATGACCACTATTTAAAACATTTTTGCCATAATTTAAATGGGCCTCCATATACATCTCGGCATATTTTACAACTTGATCAAATGTTTTCATTTCATGTTCCTTCAAAAATACAACCATATCTTTGTCACAAGCATTTAAAAATTGTTCTATTAACATTAAATCAAACAAGTCATCAAATGTTTCTTCACAATCTGCTAATTCCACCCACCTCTTAAGGTTATTTTTCAATCTATTCCCAAATTGCTGAGCGGTCTCGTTCTTAAAGAATTTACAGTTACGAAATCTCAATCTATATCCTTCCGAAGTACACTGAAAACAACGTAATAATGCCTCTTTAACACTATCGAAATCTTTAGCTTCAACAGGTGAAAGGTGCTGGTAAGTTTCCAAAGCTTTCCCTTGTAATAATGATGCTAAACTAACAGCCCAAATGTCTTTGCTCCAGCCAGCACTAACGGCTAAACGTTCAAACCTTAAAATATAGGCGTCAATACTATCAGTTATATCATTAAAAACAGGCAGTTTAGGTAGCGAGGGTTTACACAAACTAGAATCTTTTTCATTTCCCTGCATCTGTAACTTTAATTGTTCGACTTCTAATTGCTGCTTTCGTATTTCCCTTTCTACTGCCCTTTCTTCTCTCTCTCTTTCCCTTTCTTCTCTCTCCATTTCCCTTTCCCTTTCTAGTGCCCGCTCTCGAATAAGTCTTTCCTTTTCAACAAAATCCCTTAAATTATCACCTTCGTAACCCATTTCCTTCCCCAAACTAACAATTTCTTTTAAAGTACTCATATCTAAAAGCTTCACAGACCTTATCTGCAATACACCATAGTCTTGTAAAATGAATGAACGGTCCCTGTTCGGGCGCCAAATTGTCACGTGAATTTTAAAATCAAAGCCTGTTATGGCTTAATTCACTAGGGTGAAGAAAACCGTTCCCTTATAAAAAAGGATCATATACAAGACAAATGGTAAAGAGCAGAAAGGAAACTATTTTCTTTATAACACAGTATTTATTACAAAAAACTTAAAACCTAAACAATACCAAACTAACACGAAAAATACATATCTAACACACAGCAACGTATAACGTAATTAAATTTGACCAAGGTAAAATAGTCGGTACAAGACTTTCGGTCAACACCTAAAAGAAACCCACGGAGAGATAAAGCACACGTAACAAAAGGTATCACCACCCAAGACGTATTACGATAAATGCTGTCCGCTCCTTGGGATATGAGTACATGAATGCATTGTTTTTTTGTTGAACCATAAACTTGCTTTATGCAAAATAAAGAGACCACATTTATTCCCTGAATTGTAAGAGAGCTTCTATTAACACTTACACACGCAAAAACCTACTCATTCATAAAGACGCGTGGGAAGGTGAGACTTGCGTTTACTCTTCCAAGCGAATCTGCATCAGTTGCTAAAGTTCTAGAGTTTCCTTTGGATCCTTCCAATGTTTATGCAAAGACAGCAAAGGAAAACTTTCCAAAATGTCTGGAAGCAAAAGCACCAGGACTCTTCCGCAGTGTTCTCAGGGATACATAAGTTTCCAGGATACTGGGAATTTTGGAAAGCTATGGAATTAATTTCTGGTTCTAAGTTCCAAGGTCAATAATAACTTTTGCACTGTGTGGCTGACTGCGATGGCCCGACTCAATGTGTTTAAGATTGCCTACTTTTGCATCAAGTTCGACATTGTTATTATCATAATTTCCATTGATAATAGTTAGGCACCAGATGGCGTTGTGCTACTTAGTTAAATTGAAAATTACCATCGAATTCTATCGATGATAAAGATATTTCTGTTTGATGGTAGGAATTATGCCATCAAAAAAAATATGAAGATTAATAATTTGCTTCAAATAAATATCAATAACATTTGCCAAAATACTCTAACCGAGTATCTAAGCCTTGCGTCCTTATACGATTCAGTAAGAATATCAAGTCCAAATCATAAGAGGGAAATCATTCTAGTATAGGAGATTATAGTTATTCAAGTTTGTAATATCAGGGAACAAGCAATTTTCATATTACGGGAAAGGAAAAGTGTCCTGGAAATTGCAAATATCTATCCAGAAACAAAGAAGTTTTTAACAAGTGACATCTCACGCACAGTTGATTCCTACTAAAGTACCCATCTCTCTCTCTCTCTCTCTCTCTCTCTCTCTCTCTCTCTCTCTCTCTCTCTCTCTCTCTCTCTCTCTAAACCTTTACTATGATTCATGAAATAAAAATTGTCTTCGAAATCTCGTGAAAACTCATTATGGAATTTTTTCAAATCTACTTCTCCGAAGACGAGAGATTTTTCTCCATTAATCTAATGGTTAGTCTGATGACCTTTAAAGGTTTAAAGGTCGCTCGTAAATGGCAGAGGCAAGGGATACTGATCATGCCATAGTAGGACAATGTCCTAGAGACATATGATCAACCCCATAGGCCCCTCCACATAAAGCTGGGACCAGGGAAGGCCAGGCAATGGTCGCTAATGACTCAGCAGGAAGACTACTGGCTCCCCAAAACATCACAGCCTTAGCTCACAAGGATGGTTGCGAATACTTCAATAATATATTGAGCTTAAGCGGGTCTCGAACCCCAGTCAAATAGATTGCCAAAACAATGACTGTTTCAATATGCTCCACAACTCACAATCTTCCAAATATAAGAAAAAAACTTTCCTAAATTTCCTTCATTATTCATTATGCACAATTTCCTTTTTTTCGATTCATTAATACAATATATCATGACCACAATTATTGTGCTAACGACCCATTAACACCATCAGTGCTAATTAGGATCTTAAATGACCTGTTAAAGAAAATGCGCCATCGTTTAGATTCTCTTTCCTGATGTCACGATTCCACTGTGAATTCAATACATTCTAAAGGAGGAATAATTCGAACTTATAAAGATAATGGATTATGACAAAAGTCTTGACGTCATCATTAATTCGATAAGATGACTCTAAATTTATTATTATTATTATTATTATTATTATTATTATTATTATTATTATTATTATTATTATTATCACTCGGGTTGCACATAATCAAACCTGAGATTATATTTGTACCTCTTTTGTTTACTTTAACTCTGTTGTTGTCTGACATTCTGAGAATGTTATATGATTGGTCATATTGGTTATATGAATAAATAATGAAATTCCAAAGCACGTTTCCTCGATAGAAGGGGAGAGAAGCTTTCTAGGGTAAACATTTCCCCGAGGAATGAATGCCTCATGCCATTCTGGATACACTTTTCTTATATTACGGGATTTTGGATTCATGTATTTGTAACAGCTTTATTAAGTAACTCACAAAGTATTATTCCTTTCTCTGCATCAGAAGATCTAATTATTTGACGTCACAGTAATATTGAGGCAGAAGAAATTTTCTTATGTTGTCTCTTTTGAATATATTTATTATTTCTTTATTTTTTAGCTATCAATCTTCTTCAAATTGCTACAAAAGATATAGTATGTAAAATTCATCTATATTTTTCTGTTTGACATAATTCGCTATATGAAAGATTCATTTTCTATACTTTGTTACTGACATAAAATGAAAAAAAAATATGCTCTTGTAGTTTATTTCATAGATAATAGTTTCTCATTCAACATAAATAAAAAAAAAGGTAAAAGAATCCTTTGCCAAGTTAATTATCACTTCAAGGAACAAAGCCATTACTAATAATTGTCCAAATGATTTAGTTTAACCAATATATCATCAGGAATATCTCTATACATCAAAACATGACTTCATTGCAATTCGGCTTCTAAATAAAGAAGACCAACTATATTAGGAAACAGGTATGATATTGTACCTCTCAGAATTCCGAACACACTCCGAAACGGAGCAAATGTTTACGCTGTGGACATCAATATTTGCCCAAGACGCATTTCATGACAGATGGACATATTCAGGTGGAGTCCTTCATTACTGACACTCGAGAAATCCTTTCGAATTTTGGATGCTTCCTTCCATTAGCCATTTTTCTATCGTAGCTTAATTATATGTTCAAGAAATATTCTAGAATACGGAATTCAGAGAGTAACTATTAGAAGTATTTGAATTCAAGAACATTCAACTCATGTTAAAGTCATGGTTTCCCTCCCTGAAAAAAAAAGAACTAGTATAAAAGTAGCTTAAATTCTAGTTACAGCCACAGCCACTCCATCTACACGTAGAGGCCTTTATGAAATACATAGATGTTAAGTTTTCATTAATTATAGCCATAATAAAAGTCACATGTTAAAGGATGGCAGGAACAGTTATCACCAGATATTAAAAGAAACTAAAATTTCCTCAATGGGAATTTCCTCACTGGCAATCTTCTCCTCCGTCTGTAGATCTAGAATACTTTGTAGTATTGAACCTCATGATGGAGAAGGTCTGACTATTAGAATTAACTCCAGGCCTAGTATTACGAACAGGATGGAACTGTCAGGGAAGATCTGAATGAAAAGGATGGTCAGAATTATGAAAATATTATGCAACATGCATAATGAACTAATTGAATGATGGTGCCAGAGATTATATCTAGATCTGGAATAAGAAATTTGATAGACTGTGAGTTCCTGTTCAATATCTTAAGATAAGAATCAGCAGCCGAAGACCAGACAGGAGAACAATACTTAAAACCAGGTAGAATGAAAAAATTAAAACACATCTTCAGAATAAATTGATCACCGAAAATCTTAAAAGACTTTCTTAATAAGCCAATTTTTTTTTTTTGGGGGGGGGGGGGCAATTCAAGAGGCCACTGTCCTTGACCTACTTACAACCATACTTTGAGTTTTTGTAGGTGTCATGTATTATTGTAATAATTTACTGTATTACTTCAAGTGTTACATGTATTGCGCAACATTGCATCATATTGCATGGATAAAACATGTTATGATTTGTATATAAGTGAAATGATTTATTTTGATATTAGGATTCAAGCATTTATTATTTACCTCAAAGATAGGATGTGATTCTTTATAGTTTTGTACTGGAGTAGGATTTAATTCTTTTGAGAGCAATGCTCTTTTGTTGTTTGGCAATGTTTTGGTTTGTCAGATTGTTTATGACGCTCCACGCACTTGGGAGTTGGCTGCCACAGAACAATGTAGTCACAAGAAATCATTAAACGTGTTTTTTAAGAATACCAACGTATCACTAAATCCCACCGAAAAATTGACGATCATGGATGGGATCAGCTGAGGAATAATTACTAATAATTCTTCACTAATTGCAGGTAAACATCATGGCGACTTCATTAGACATCCTATAACCCAATGCCACAATTGGCAATGAGGATGGGACGAAGTCGCACAGAAGAAACATTGGAGGTTTTGTAGATCGATGGCCAGCAAAAGAAAAGGAGCGTTTGTAGATCCACGGACAAGAGTAGGAAAACGGATTTTGAGCGAAGCAAAAAATCTATTTTTGGGTGAGAAGGCCATGTCGTCCTGATGGAGGGTTCCTTCAGTAGCTTCCTTTGGATATATATTACTACCATAATATTCCCAGAGAATTAAACTAAAGGTTTTCACAGAATTCTAACTTATGACGCGAGTACCCTTAAGGTTTCCCTTTAGAATATCGTATATCAACAGGGGACGCATGTATTAACACGTCACATGGCCATCTGCACCCCACCTAGCGTTTACGCTTCGAGGGGGAAAGGTAGCGAGGTAACTGAGGTGCCGTTCCAAAGTTACCCTACCTTCGTTACTGTTACGGTACTTGCAACGTAAACAAACCGTCCGCCATACTATGTGACGTCACGTCCGTCTTCATTTCGTTCTAGCTTACAACCAGCCTCCACGATACAATTCAGCAGGGAGGGGCCTGGCAGGCTGAACTGGAACAGTTGTGCGGGTCCATCAGGACGACATGGCCATCTCACCCAAAAATAGATTTTTCGTTTCGCTCAAAATTCGTTTTTTGGACTCAAGCCATGTCGTGCTGATGGAAGTGTACTAGAGAATTAATGTATCTTGGATTTGTTCCCATTTTAAGTGCCTTTTACTCCGATTAATATTCCCGCGGTCTGATGCCCGAAAAGACCGTGACATCTCCATTAAATGTTACTACCAGTGGCATTACAATGACCTGGCTTTCCGCCCCCCTGGCAGGGAAGGTCCTAATAGGACAAGAGGAACATTTCGAAGTAATCTGACGAGGAAAGACTCACCTGGATTAAGAGATTGTACCGGTCTCAAGACAGATCAGAAGGGTAAATATCTGTGTAGGAACAAATTTTATACCATTAGGTGAGTGTATATAAGGTAGTAGGTATACTAACTATAATAAACTCTAGAAAAAGGTTCAATAAAACAAGAACAGCAATATATTCTTATGTAAAAATAGGAGCGAAATTAGATGCATATGGTAAATAAAATAAATATTTTATTTGAAAATTGCATGGAAATATGGAAAATTATGTACAATAATAATATTGGATAATAGACATAGATTTTCAGTAAGACAGTGATGTAGAATCTGAAAAGGAAAAATTTTGCCTTAATCACCAGTTCCTTCAGGAACGCCAGTCTTTTAAAGTCATAATACACTTCATGTCCAAGAACATGTGGCACACGTGTAAGAATCTATGTCACTTCACCTTGATAGAGAACAGTCTATTAGTGACACTAAGTGCCCCTTGAAATCACTATGTATTGCACTAGGGTCAACACAGGCACCCGTTAGAGTTAAAGTCCCGAAAAAACTCACTATCCTACGCAGCACTAAACAGCCAGTTTCATCACGCTACCTGCTGGCACCACAAATCTCTTGACTTCGTGCACCTGCTTTGAATAGTGTTTGAAGAAAACTCTAGGGTACCTCCAGCCTGTGAAGGATTGGAGGCTTTCAAAATCCATTCCTTGGAAGAAATTTAGAGAAGAGGTGACTTTCCTAGGATCATGACCTGTGGGTGTACTGTCAGGATCCGCTCTGGGAATAAAGTAGGTGATTCTCGCTCTTAGTTGTTTTAGTGACAGGTCACTACCCGACGTTTCTCCTTTAAAAAACTGTCCTCCGCCAAAGTCTGAAGTTCTTCGAAGATAGACCTTAAGACTCTCCACTGGGCATAGAGAGACATCTTCCTTCAGGGGACAGATTCTCCAAGGGCCCCATCTTTTGGTGGGAAGTTCATTTTTAGCGAGAAACGTGAGGTCAGGGAAGAGGGTAAGTTCCCCCATGTCGGCGAACTATATCTGGCCCTTTTCTCTTGATAACGCCACTATTTCACTGACCCGGCCTCCCGAGGCGAGAGCAAAAAGGAAGATTACTTTTGAGTCAAGTCTTTCAGAGGGCAGGAATCGTTGTCCTGGCTAGAGGCAAAATGAAGCACCTTATCCAGGGACCGGGTGATTGGTCTCGGTGGAGGTGCTGGACGGAGTCTAGCGCACTCCTTTGGGAGTTTATTGAAGATTTCGCTGGATAAATCTATTTGTAAGGCATATAGAAGTGGTATGATCAAAGCCGATTTGCAGGTGGAAATCGTATTGGCTGCTAAGCCTTGTCCATGAAGGTGAATAGAGAAGGACATGCAAAAATCTATGGAGATTTCCGTAGGATTTTTTGCCTTGACGAAGTACACTCATTTCTTCCAGAAAGATTCATATTGCCATCTGGTAGACTTTTCTTCGAGATCCCAAACCTTTCCTTCACGGCTAGGGAGAGAAAATCATGAGATGAAGATCCCTGACTTTCTTTGATGAAGCGAAGACAGTCGACTTCTGCACCTGTTGGGAGAGAACTGGGCCCAGCAGGGGGATCAGCTTGGGCTGTAGCTCCAGGACTAGGGGGAACCAGCTGCTCCGGGGCCACTTGGGAGCCACTAGGGCTGCTGTCCCTTTGTAGGTCCTCAGTTTGGAAAGGACTTTCAGCAGAAGGTTGGGTGGAGGGAACAGGTAAATCTTGGACCATCTGTTCCAGTCCAGGGACATGGCGTCCACTGCTTCCACTTTGGGGTCCTCGTAAGGGGCCACATATCGAGGAAGTTGCTTGTTGTCGCTCGTCGTAAAGAGGTCGATCTGTAGTTCCGGGACATGACGAGAGATGAAGGAGAATGATGTTGCGTCTAGGGACCATTCCGACTCTATGGGGCTTGTCCTTGATAGAGCGTCCGGCGTCACGTTGCAGAATCCTTGTAGGTGAACTGCAGACAGATGCCACATCTTCCTGTCCACCAGGCGGAAGATGGGTAATAGCACCTGATTTATGTGGGGCGATATTGAGCCCTGACGATTGAGACATCTGACTACTACCGAGTTGTCCAGAGTTAGACGGATGTGTATCGAGGGACGTGGGGATAATTTCTTCAGGGTGAGAAGAACCGCCATGGCCTCCAAGATGTTGATGTGAAACGTCTTGAATAGGGGAGACCATGTTCCTTGAACTTGCCGTTGATGGGAGTGACCCCCCAACCCTCCAGAGAAGCGTCCGTGTGGATGTTGAGCGATGGAGGTGGAAGTTGGAGAGGGATGGATCTTTTCAAGGTCCTTGCTTCTGACCTCAGGCTTAGAAGGGAGCTAAGCCGGTTCGGTAGGGGTCTCTTGAGATCTCTTTGAGCGAAGGATGAGTTTCGTCTCCAGACTCCTGAGGCATCCTTTAGCTGTGCTCGTAGCACTGGGTTTGTCACTGAGGCGAACTGTAGGGAGCCAAGAACTTGCTCCTGCGGTTGTCTTGAGATCCGTTTGGATTTGAGAAGTCTTCTGACAGACCCTGCTATTTCTTTCCTTTTCTTCAGTGGAATGGAAAGGCGGTGTGACTGTAAATCCGAATGGATTCCTAACCATTAGAACTTCTGAGCTGGAGCGAGGCGAGACTTCTTGGTGTTTATTTTGAAACCCAGATGTTCCAGGAACTGGGTCACTTTGCTGAAAGCTCTCAAACATTCTTCTGGCGAAGTCGACCAGACCAGCCTGTTGGCGAGGTACGCCATTACTTGGACGCCCTGAGGGCGTAGCTGGTGGACGATTGTGTCTGCTAGCATGGTGAAGATTCTCGGAGCCACGTTGAACACGAAGGGCATGGCTCTGAAGGCGTAGCTTCTTCGTTGGAGCCGGAATCCTAGGTAGGAGGAAGCGTCGTGGTTCATTGGGATGTGCCAGTAGGCATCCGCCAGGTCTATTGAGACCGTGTAGGCCTTGTGAAGCAGTAGGGCTCTTATTTGTTGAAGAGTCAGCATCTAGAATTTATTGTTCGCAATGAACTTGTTGAGGGGGACAAGTCGAGAATGACTCTGAGTTTGTCTGAGTCCTTCTTGGGAACACAAAACAGTCTTCCCTCGAACTAGGTGGACTTTACCCTCTTGATCACCTTCGTGTTCAAGAGTTCTAGGACATATTCTTCCAAGAGGGGTGTTGATGGCAGGAAGAATTGGTGGAGGGTTGGAAGTGGTTGTGTCCAGCTCCAACCCAGTCCCTTCTTGATGATGCTATGTGCCCAAGGATCGAAGGTCAAGCGATCCTGAAAGTGGCGGAGTCTTCCTCCCACCGGAAGCACTTCATTGCTTCTGGTTTCCCGAGGGTTTGCCATCTCGGCTGCTAGCTCCCCTTCCTCTTCTGCCCCTAGAGGGACGGCGCGATTAATCTCTGCCGGAGCCTCTACCTCGGGGACGAAAGGTAGAGGACCGTCGTTTGTAGGCAGGGGTGAAGACCGGTTATTGCAACACCACCGGTTGGGGGACCAACTGAAAGGTCTGTTGCGGCTGTGCGACCACTTGGGGAGTAGCGGGAGCCGCAAACTGGCGTTTTTGTTGACGCTGCTGGGGTCTAGGTTTGGAGGATTTCCTCTTAGGCTGAGGGCCTTATTCCTGAGAGGATTTCCTTTTGCGGGACATGCCCCAGTTATTGAGAAGGTTCCGATTCTCAGAAGCGGCCTATCAACAATCTCTTTCACCAGAGCAGATGGAAAGAAATGCTTACCCCAGATGTTGGAGGAGATTAGTTTCCGGGGCTCGTGTTTTACTGCTGTGTTGGCAAACACGAACTCTCTGCAGGTTCTTCGGCCCTGATTAAGCTGTACAAGTCCTTCATCACAGTCACTAGGTGGGTCTTTGCGAGAACCATATAAAGATATGGGACTCTAACGTCCCCGGCCATGACCTCGAGCTGAATTTGGTGAGACAGGGAGGCAGCTAGTCTCTCCTTGGTCTCTTGCTACCGACGAAGAAGATCTTCATTGAACTGACGTCCAGTCATGTCAGGTTCCAGCTTCCCTACCGTGAAGGTAAACTGGATGTCTTTGCAGAATCTATCGTCGGGGGAAGGACGAGGGAGAGAGACCTACACTCCTCCAGGATAGGGCAGGGCTTTCCTTCCTCCACCGCCTTCATGACCGCATGGAAGGCTTTTTCCTCGAAAGGAAAGGTCGCAAAAGAGGGAGCAAGAAAGGACGGGTGCTTTTTACTCAGAGCCGGCATTTTTGAGTTGGTGAAACCGCGACTCTTCAGGCATTCTGCCAGCATGGCTTGGGCTTTTGAGTGATCAAAAACGATCACCTCTTTGGGCTCAGTCTCCTCCTTGGAGGCCGGTTCGGACCTGAGTTGGACGTAACAGTCCGGGTAAGCCTCAAAGTTAGGGAAGAATTCCACTTCTTCCAAAAGGATAGACCCTAACTTGTCGTTGATAAAGATTTTGCCAGTTGTAATTGGCATATGCTCGGCTTACCTCCAGGGGCTAGACTCTGAGCGGGAGGGAAGGTCCTTAATCGAGATCTTCTTCTGTTGCTTCCATCCCATCAAACGACTTGTGATTTCTGCAGAATGCTTATTAAGCTTCTCGTCCATCAACGCCACCAATACCCGGATGGCATCTTCGGTGTCGGGTAGCAGGGGCTGCGAGGCGGCAGAGGTGGAGGGGACAGACTCCTCGACCACTGCAGGGGCTGCCAGAGGTAGTGGGGTGACTTCGCCCTCCGAATCAGGGTACTCCACATGATCCTCACCAGTGAGGGTCCTCTTGGTGTTGTCGGACATGTCCGACATCTTCTCCACCTCGTCCAGACAACACTTGCTAAGCATAGTCTCGATGTCGGGCTCAACGCTCAGTTGAACCAAGGGGATCTGATCCTGGGGAATCAGAGAATCTGCTGATGCTTTCGGGAAAAGCATGGCCCTGGGGAGATACGGCCCGGTGGCGTTCTTCTGAAAACCGCGCACCCACTTGCGCAGTTTCTCTCGAGCATTGTCCCTGGCCTCCGCGGACGGAGGGTTGTTGAATACTTCATCAAGGAGGCCTTTGCTGATTGAGCAGGACTGTGGATCCCAATACTTTAAGTTGCTCTCTTTTGCTGTACAGTGGGCATGGGTCCGGCACGCCCTTTGCCCGTAGAAGTCCGGGCGGCGAACTGCACAGAAAGAGCTTTCACACTTCAGGTACTCCTACTGTAAAATAAAGAGAACATGAGTATATGGAAAACAGAGTTATGTCTTACATTACTCTTAAACTTGAGATTCATTAATCTGTAGCTATGTGTTTTATGTGGGCTTAGGATAGGTGAGCTAGAAAAGAAGTAGGAAGACACATACTTGTGAATTCCGTCCAGCAGTTACCGTGACCTTTTTTGCCGACAATTCCTTAGGACCTGAGGTTCTAGGAGAGGGAATGGTATCCCTATGGGGGAGCCAAACTAGGCTTCCTTATAAAGGAATTGTCTACGGAGTGGAGAGGGTCTGAAATCATTCAGAATCTAGAGAAAAGAGGGGGAAAATAGGATAAACCCCTTTATATTTGGGTAGGTTCCGGCAAGAGACTGCACTGAGAAGCATAGAGTATGCTGGAACCATTGTACTGTACAATCGTACAGCTCAGACACTGCCTTCAAGGCATGAAATAGCAAAGAAGATCAGTCTGGCTATACGCCTGTATGGGTCGACTGCCGGCACGGGGTCGGCAGCCGGGGGGAAGGGGTGCTTGTCCCTGGAAGCCGCAAGAGCGTCGCCGGCAAGCCGGAGGCAAGCCAGAGGCCGGTCCGGCAGGGTGAATCCATCTATGGCTACACACTGAGCAGCAGAGAGGTAGGAAACACTTAAATGGGTGTCCGCCGGCACGGTGGCAGGTCGCTGGTAGGGCGGTGGCCTTCGGCAGCCGGCAGCCTGTCGACGTTGGTGAACCTAGCTGGGTACATAAGATGGAAGGTGGTCTGAGAAGTCGGCGGCAGCGGCGGAAAGGGGTGGCGGCCCCCGGCAGCCAGCCACCTGTCGCCATAGGTAGTCCTCAGATAGGAACATCCTATGAAGTAAGAAGGTCACCTGGGGTGCTGGCGGCTAGCGGCGGCAAGGGGCGGCGGCCCCCGGCAGCCGGCAGGTTGTTGCCTTAGATAATGATCAGATAGGAACGTCCTATGAAGTAGGAAAGTCACCTGGTGTGCCGACGGCTAGCGCCGGCAGTGGACCGGCACCATGATAGAAGAGAGAAAGATAGGGAGGGAGAGGGGAAAGGTAATGTCCGATACCCGACCGGCTTCCCTCCGGAAGGAGTGCACTCATGATAGGAGGGGATATGCCTATCACCCGGCGGTAGGGAGCTGGCAGATGGCTTGGTGCCTATGGTAATCCAAGGGAGAATCAGAGGACACTCTAAAAGGGGGGAGGGGAAGGTGATATTCTGCCGGGAGGACGGCTACTAACACTACCTTATAGTTCGACTATGAGGGGGAAGTGTAGCAGAGCGGCCAGCCAAGCAGGAGAGCACAGCTTAACCTACAATTCTCCCTGAGGGGGACAGGGGTGTGAAGGCAAGCTGACACAAAGGGATAGAGTGGGGGTAGGGGACTGAGGGGGCAGAAGGGGTCGTGACCCTAAAGCTCCCAAGGAGTGGGGGAATCTGTTAGATGCTATACTACCCAGGCAGGAGAGAAGCGCTCTCCAACCCTAGGGTAGGTTAGCCCAGAGTAGGAACAGAACTGGTGTACTGTCCTAAACTATAGTAAAACAGAATACCCCAAGGCTTAACCTAAACCAGGAGAACTCCTCCTAGATTAGGGAGGGCTGGGGAGACATATCGCTAGGCTACAGGAGGAAGGGACGTGTCTCAACCAAGAGCAGTCTAGGGGGAAGGGCAGGGCCCCTCCACCTTCAGTCTCAGTCGATACCTAAAGGGAAAGGCATTCCCTAAGGATGGACTGGGATGAATGATAGGTACTCTGGGGTTCTATCCGAAGTCCCCCCATAAACTATAGTAGGGAAGAGGGAAGAACGATCTAACCTAACCTACCCGAAGATATTTCCAGGTAAGGGGCTAAGAAATAGCAAGCTACCCCGAGGGAGGTTACCCTAAGGTAACAGGGGAGATAAGGAAGCATACAAAGGTCCCAAAGTTGGGTTGGGGGTGTGACAAGGATGGACCAGGCACGGTTCCTTATATGGTCCCTAGAAGGCGAAAGATATGTGCAACACTGAATCTTGTATGTGTTTAAAAATGCCTATATCTTCATTAACATAACACTAGGAACACTTATTGTATTATGCAGAAGCAAACATGAACACTAGGCTGCGGCCTATGCTAGGCTGAAAGACTAGTATGGGGTCGGCTTGCTAAGAGCACCGAAAAATACCATCGGCATAATATAACTAATTCTAATAATGAAGACTAAATAACTAATGATATTTAATTAATTATAAGGCCGGGAAGGCTGTTCTGGCTAACTAAATAACGCATGCAAAGCGAACAGCTGTGCCATAAAATGGCGCCTTCAGGCAAGGCACAGATCGGCCACAAAACACAAGATTTTAGCATAAAAATTCGTTACTCTACGGCCAGAGCTTATTTGAACAATACAAGCACCTAGTACTCAACTTTCCAGAAGAAGGCAATGCAGAAGGTTGAGACATGGCGAAGGATGCACAAGATAAAGGTCTATCACTGGGAACAAACAAGCTGTGTTATGAGCTACCTAGAAAGGAATGAGGACGGATGTGACATCACACAGTATGGCGGACGGTTTGTTTACGTTGCGAGTACCGTAACTGTAACGAAGGTAGGGTAACTTTGGAACGGCACCTCAGTTACCTCGCCACCTTTCCCCCTCGAAGCGTAAACACTAGGTGGGGTGCAGATGGCCATGTGACGTGTTAATGCATGTGTCCCCTGTTGATATATGATATTCTAAAGGGAAACCTTTAGGGTACTCGCGCCAGAAATTAGAATTTTGTCAAAACCTTTAGTTTAATTCTTTGAGAATATTATGGTAGTCATATATATCCAAAGGAAGCTACTGAAGGAACCTTCCATCAGGACGACATGGCTTGAGCCCAAAAAAAAGCCCAATGAAGATTTTCCAAGCTGCAGAACAGCGGAATTTCATCAAACAACCAAACAAAAGAAAAATCAAGTGTATTGTGAGGTGGGTAGGATACAAAAAAGGTAGGATACAAGGTGACTTCAGAACAGTAACCTATTGTAGGTATTAAGGTAAGAATCAAAATGCCTCTTGAGATTGAACATCCTAAACAATTTACCATCACAGCTGAGCCCAATTCTGTTGCAACACGATGGCAACAGTGGTGTGAGGAATTTAATATTGATTTAGAAGCATTAGGGAACATGAAAGATGTGCAAAATAAGGCATTATTACTTCATAGAGCAGGTAGGAAAGTTCGGGAAGTGTTTAAGACATTGCAACCTACAGAAGACACAAGTGAAGCAGTGATTAGGGCTTTTACCACATATTTTGCTCCTCAGGTTAATAATTTTTTTGAAAGATACCAATTTACTGCACAACCCTATCAGAAAGAAAATGAAAGTTATATGCATTTTTTACTAGAATAAAGAATTTAGCTGTTTCATGTGAATTTCTAGAGTTAGAAAACGGATTTTGAGCGAAGCGATAAATCTATTTTTGGGTGAAAGAGCCATGTCGTCCTGATGGAAGTTCCTTCATTAGTAGCTTTCCAAGTTATATGTGACTACAGTGATATATCCCAGAGAATTTACCGACGGTATCCAGAATTCTAACTCCTGGAGCGAGTATCCCTTAAATTTCTCCAAGGAATATTGCGTAAGGATGTATCTTGACACATCTCATAGCTATTTACACCCCGAATAGCCTTTCACTTCGAGAGGGAAAGTGGCAAGAAAATAAGAGAGTCGTTCATGAGGTAAAACTACTCGACTCTCCTAATGTACTGTAAATAGTTCGGCCATCCGCCACCGCACGGCGCCACCAAACCATTCTCCGTAGCTTTGTAAGTATTACAGATACAGTACCAAAAGGGAGGGATTAACATCCTTTTACTAAAGGAGGGTGGGTCCATCAGGACGACATGGCTCTTTCACCCAAAAATAGATTTTTCGCTTCGCTCAAAATCCGTTTTTTTGGGCTTAGGCCATGTCGTGCTGATGGAAGTTTACCAGAGCAATAATGTATCTGCGGATTCAATAGTGCCGTTATCTCGAATTGACTATTTCCTAACCGATCACAAAGACCAAAGACACTTGATGTTACCGTAATACATTAATCAACTGAGCATACCATATGCCAGTTCTTCCTGCCCCCTACAGGAAAAAGTCTGTATAGACTCTAGGAAAAAACCCGAGATTGTGAGTTCAAAGAACAACAAGCAAGCAGAAAGTATATTGTGTCGTATATACGTAAAGCGTAGTTTGTACTAGAGTTCTGAATAGAGTACTGTACCTCCCAGGTCTGGATCAGACAGACTTACCTGATTGCATGGTAAGGGAAACTTTGTCCCACATGGTCCATAAGAGGATCAAGAATACTCTGAATATAATCTAATAATCTTAAGGCAATAGAGATGCAAAGATTCCTTCTACAGTTTATTTACAAGAAACACAGAAGTTATGATCAAATAAAATGTTTATGCAAGACATAGACATAACAAGCATAACAGTAATAACAAAGTAAATAAGTTTCATCTGAAAGAGAAAACAATGCCACTCCGTGAAATTAGGAAATTTCAATATATATGTTATTACTAAAAGACATTATGCATAAATATGCTGGCACTCATGTCAAAATATTATGCTTTTAAGTTCACTTAACTATGGAAGACAGTTTATAATGTTCATGTCAACACTAAAAATCATCATGATATACCTAAGTCTATCATGCACACCATTCACTAACAGTCCCAATTAGTGCACGGTCCTTCGCAGTAATCAAACTACAGACTTTATTACACTGCCTGCAGCCACTACATGAAATTTGATTTCTTGCAATTGCTTCGCATGGTGCTTAAAAAAGACTGGAATACTTCCAACCAGTATAAGCATGTAGGTTATCAAACGACATAGTTTGAAAGAAGTTAAGAGACGAGGCAACCTTCCTCGGATCATGACCTGCGAGTGTACTGTCAGGATCCGCTCTGCGAATAAAGTAAGTGATTTTCGCCCTTATCTGTTTCAAAGATAACGTCAAACCCGAGGTTTCTCCCCTAAAAAGCTGACCTCCCCCAAAGTCTGAAGTTCTACGAAGATAGACCTTTAGGCATTCCACTGGACAGAGGGATGCTTCTTCCTTCAGAGGGCAGATTCTCCATGGGCCCCATCTTTTAGTGGGTAGCTCATTCTTGGCGAGAAAAGTCGGATCCGGAAAGAGATTTATTTCTCCGTTCGGTGTAAACTGAATGTGGCCATCATCCCTCGAGAGGGCCACTATTTCACTGACTCTGGCTCCTGAGGCTAGCGCAAATAAAATTATCCCTATCTGAGTCAAGTCTTTCGGCGAGCAATCTTCATTGTTCAAGGTGTCTTCAGAAATCCCAAACTTTTTCTTGACCGCAAAGGCGAGAAAATCATGAGATGAAGGTTCTAGGTTTTCTCTGATGAAACGTAGACCGTCGATTTATGTATTAGCTGAGTCAGAACTGGTTCCGGCAATGGGATCAGCTTCAGGCGTAGTTCTGTTATCAATGGAAACCAGACACTGCCTGGCCACTTGTGGGCCACTATCGCTGCCCTCCCCCGAAAGGATCTCAATTTGTCGAGGGCTTTCAACAACAGGTTGGTTGGTGGGAATAGGTAAATCTTGGACCATCTGTTCCAATCTAGAGACATCGCGTCCGTCGCTTACGCTAGAGGATCCTCATACGGGGCTACGTACTGGGCTAACTTCTAGTTGTTGCTCGTTGCGAAGAGATCTACTTGCAATCCTGTAACTTTGCTCAATATGAAGGAGAATGATCCTGCATCTAGGGACCATTCGGACTCTATCGGGTCGAACCTGGATAGAGCGTCCGCCGTCACATTGCGGAATCCTTGAAGGTGGACTGCTGATAAGTGCCATTTCGTCTTCTTGGACAGATGAAGGATGGCTATTATCACTTGATTCAACTGAGACGAATGTGGATTGAGCGGCGAAGTTTCAGTTTCTTTAGGGAAAGAAACACTGCCATGGCGTCCAGATAGTTGATGTGGAAGGTCTTGAACAGGGGAGACCAAGTTCCTTGTACTTTCCGAAGATGAGAATGAGCCCCCCCCCCCATCCTTCCTTTGAAGCGTCCGTGTAGAGGGTGACTGTAGGAGGAGGAGGCTGCAAGGATACTTTCCTTCTTAAGTTCTTTGTTTCCAACCATGGCTCGAGAATCGATCGCAGACGATTTGGTAACGGTCTTAGTAGATCTCTTCGAACGTTGTAAGCGTATTTTCTCCAGATCCCTGAGGCATTTTTTGATTGTGCTCTCAAAAGTGGGTCCGTCAAAGAGGCAAACTGGAGAGACCCCAACACTCTCTCCTGTTGTCTTCTTGAAATCTTTCGTGACCAAATCAGATTTTTGATGGCCCCTGCAATCTCCTTTCCCTCTGCCTTTGGCAAGGAGAGGCAATGTGACTGTAAGTCCCAGTGGATTCCCAACCACTGGAACTTTTGAGCTGGAGACAGCCGAGACTTTTTCAGGTTTTTCTTGAACCCTAGGTACTCTAGGAATTGGATCACTTTTCTGGAGGCTTGCAAGCATTCTTCTTTGGATGCTGCCCACACCAGCCAGTCGTCCAGGTAGGCTATCACCTGAACCCCTTTGAGGCGAAGTTGTCGAACAACTGCATTTGCAAGCTTTGTGAATATTCTCGGAGCAGTATTCAAACCGAAGGGCATGGCTCTGAAAACGTATTTTCTTTTCTGGAGCTTGAATCCCAGGTAGGGGGAAACTTGACGGTTGATTGGCACATGCCAGTACGCATCCGTTATGTCTATGGAGACTGTGAATGCCCTTTTGGGCCGAAGGGTCCTTATGTGCTGAAGCGTCAGCATTCTGAGCTTGTAGTTCACAATGAACTTATTGAGTGGTGATAAGTCCAGAATGACTCTGAGCTTTTCCGAATCCTTCTTCGGAACACAGAATAGCCTTCCTTGAAATTTGAAGGACTTTGCTTTCCTTATCACTCTCTTTTCCAGTAGTTCCTGAACGTATTCTTCCAGAACTGTGGTTGAAGGCTGGAAGAATTAAGGAAAGCTTGGTGGAGTTGAGTTCCAACCCCACCCCAGTCCTATCTTGATCAGGCTGTTGGCCAAAGGATCGAAGGTCCACTGATCCTGAAAGTGTAGAAGTCTCCCTCCTACCGGCAGCATCTCACTTTGAGTGCTGGGTGAAAGACTTTCCACCTTGGCCACAACCACCTTTGTTGCCTCTTCCTCTGAAGGGGCATCTAGAAGAGCCTCGAAAGGATACCCTAAACTTTAGCTTAGAAGAAGCCGACTGCCTTTCGTAAGCTGGGGTGAAAACTGGTGACTAAGTCGCCAGTGTTTGGAGCACCAGTTGAAAGGTGGTGGTAGGTTGTGCCACCGTCTGGGGCACCGTGGCCATGGAAAACTGTTGCTGTCTTGGCTTCGACTTGTTCTTTGGCTGGGGACCCCTGTCAGCGGAAGATTTTCTCTTGGAGGACAAGCCCCATTTAGAGAGGAGATTCCTATTCTCCGAAGCAGCCTTGTCAACGACCTCCTTCGCCACATTATTATTATTATTATTATTATTTGCTAAGCTACAACCCTAGCTGGAAAAGCAAAATGCTATAAGCCCAGGGGCCCCAACAGGGAAAATAGCCCAGTAAGGAAAGGAAAGAAGGAAAAATAAAATATTTTAAGAAGAGTAACATTAAAATAAATATTTCCTATATAAACTATGAAAACTTTAACAAAACAAGAGGAAGAGAAATTAAATAGAATAGTGTGCCTGATTGTACCCTCAAGCAAGAGAACTCTAACCCAAGACAGTGGAAGACCATGGTACAGAGGCTATGGCACTACCCAAGACTAGAGAACAATGGTTTGATTTTGGAGTGTCCTTCTCCTAGAAGAGCTGCTTACCATAGCTAAAGAGTCTCTTCTACCCTTACTAAGAGGAAAGTAGCTACAGAACAAATACAGTGCAGTAGTTAACACCTTGAGCGAAGAAGAATTGTTTAGTAACCTCAGTGTTGTCAGGTGTGTGAGGACAGAGGAGAATCTGTTAAGAATAGGCCAGACTATTCGGCGTATGTGTAGGCAAAGAGAAAGAACCGTAACCAAAGAGAAGGATCCAACGTAGTACTGTCTGGCCAGTCAAAGGACCCCATAACTCTCTGGCGGTAGTATTTCAACGGGCGGCTGGTGCCTTGGCCAACCTACTACCTCATACATCACTAGGAAAGAGGTCTTTTCCCCAGATATTAGAAGCTATCAGCTTCCTAGGTTCATGTTTCACAGAGGCAGAAGCAAACACGAACTCCCGACAAGCCGTCCAGGCTCTGATAAAGTTGTATAGGTCTTTTGTAACTGTAGCCAAGTGCGCCTTGGCAAAGACCATATACATATCTGGAGAATCAGGGATGCTAGCCATCGTTTCTAGCCCCGTTTGTAAAGACATGGACGCTGCCAAGCGTTCCTTCATCTCATATTCTCTCTTCAAGAGAAACTATGACAGCTTTAGGAGGTCCTCGTTCAACTGACGTCCAGCGATATCGGCCTCCAGCTTCCCGACTGAGAAGGTAACGTGAACGTCCTTCCAGTCTTTGTCATCTGAAGGGAAAGCAAGGGAGAAAGTCTTGCTCTCCTCCAGCGTGGGGCAGGGATTTCCTGCTCTCACGGCCCTCAGAGCTGCTTTAAACCCTTTATCCATAAAGGGAAAAGCAAGTTGAGGGTCAGCAATAAACGACAGATGTTTTTTGCTTAATGCCGGCACCTTTGAGCTAGTGAATGCCCTCTCCTTTAGTTTTGTGGAAAACAAAGCCTGTGCTTTAGCGAGCTCAAATGCAATCACTTCCTTGGGCTCCGTCTCTTCTTTGGATGCCGGTTCAGTTCTGAGCCGGACATAACACTCCGGGTAAGATCCCCTGCTGGGCCAGAACTCTACTTCCTCCACTGGGACGGTACCCAGTCTCTCCGAAAGGAAAATCTTGCCTGCTGACATAGGCATGTGCTCCGCGTACCTCCACGGGTTAACATCGGAGAACACAGGAAGATCCTTCACGTTTAATTTCTTCGGGGCTAAGCGTGAGGAAACTAATTGTTCAATCTCCGACCGGAAAGTAGTCTCTTTCTCGGAGGACTTCTTCTGCAAGTCGTACACCATCGACATCAGAGATTGCAACGTGGTCGTAAGCGCCTCTAAATGAGGCGGTTGCGAAGAGGTTGAGGGTGCTGTTCTGCCAAAGCTGCTGAAGAGACCGACACCGCTTCAGCATTCTCAACCTCATTAGCAGGAGGAACAACTGCCTCCTGTTCTAACTCTTCTACCAGGAGATTCTTCTCAGTCTCCTCGGAAACGACAGACATATTGTCGTCCAGGTGGACGCTTTCCAAAGCATCCGCCACGTCAGGATCTCCAGGTTTCTGAACCTGGATCTGCAGCAAGGGGATCGAAGGTTTGGTCTGGGGAATGACGGAATCGTCACGAGCTCCGGGGAAGAGACAGTCCCTCATCCTAGTATTAGGAAGGTATGGGCCCGAGGTATTCTTTTGAAAACCTCTAACCCATTTCCACAGCGTAATCCTAGCTGCATCCCTAGACTCCGCAGACTTTTGATCATTAAAAGCCTCCTTAACCAACTTGTCACACACAGTACATACCTCTGGGTCCCAGCACTTGAGGGCCCCTTTGGTGACAGAACGGCGGGCGTGAGACCTACACACGCCATGTCCGTAGAAGTCCTTGCTGTGGACCCTACAAAAGTTATTCCCGCACTCGGGATGCTCCTCCTGTAAAGAAAAGAAAAGCAAATGAGTTTTCTGTGAAATTCCCAAATTTCAACATAATACATTTGTTATATTTAGCTTGGATAGGGTAAGCTATAGTAGGAAAGACACCCACATGTGTTTCCCGTCCAGCCATTTGCTATGACCCCTTGTTGTATTGAACCATGAAATTCACAAGGAATTAAAAAACAGAGGGAATATCTAAGATATATAGTGTCTTCTTGACACATCCTCTTATCATGTTCAATACAGTGGATAAATTTAATGGACATAACCATTAAAATAAGAGAGAATCATCTCTCTATGATGGTCTCACAAATGGCTGCACAAGAACCACTTGCAGGTTGGAAAAAATTTTACCATATTTTTCTGGATACAGCACAGTATGCTGCCGACACTGCCGGCCCCGCCGACACTGCCGGCCCCGCCGACACTGCCGGCCCCGCCGACACTGCCGGCCCCGCCGACACTGCCGGCCCCGCCGACACTGCCGGCCCCGCCGACACTGCCGGCCCCGCCGACACTGCCGGCCCCGCCGACACTGCCGGCCCCGCCGACACTGCCGGCCCCGCCGACACTGCCGGCCCCGCCGACACTGCCGGCCCCGCCGACACTGCCGGCCCCGCCGACACTGCCGGCCCCGCCGACACTGCCGGCCCCGCCGACACTGCCGGCCTTGCCGACCTGCCGGCCCTGCCGACTATGCAGATCCTGCCGACACTGCCGGCCCCGCCCTTACTGCCGGCCCAGCCGACATCGTTGGCATGTAGGGCCAGTCGGTAAATGTCGGCAGGCAGGTGTCTACTAAGCCTGCCGGCAGCTACCTTAAATAAAATATAGTGTCGACCTGCCGACATTGTCGGCATGATGGGCTAGTCAGCATAAGCCAGCAGGCCGGCATCTGCCGGGCCTGCCGACCACTGCTGGCTATAACACTATGGGTGAAAGGCATTGGCCAGCTGCCGACAAGCTACTCAGTTGCCGGCAGGCAGGCCTACAAACTAACCAACGGCCATCGATCAACGATGTCCGAGGAAAGAGATACAGCGAACTGTAGCCTAGCCAACCCAAATTGTCGGTAGAATTAACTGCCGACTATAGCCCATGAAAGACAGTAGGAGAGAAAGGTAAGGATAGGAGACGGCCAAGAATCAGCTATGTCGTCTACATCCTGAAAGAGTGTACCAGTGGAAGAGGGAAATAAATTCTGACTTCCACTCAACCATATCCCATCTTGAGGAATATGGAAGGCAGTCCAAGGGAGGACTCTAAGGCACACTCAAAGATATGAGGTTATCTGTCAGTAACCTAACCAGGCACTGGCAGAAAAACTCATGCCAGGTCTACAGATGTCCAGGGGAGCCTATGTAGAACCACGGCCATAAGGGTGCTGGATCATTCAACACGAAAGAGATAGCGAGGAAGGGGTGGATAGTCCATAAGTAAAGCAATACCCTAAGGCATTACTTAACTTGAAGGATTCTGTCCTCATATTAACCTCAACTAGGGGAAGTCAATTCCCCATGTTGGGTTAGGCAATGAGAGAACGTCCGAAAACGAACTCAAGAGAACAGAATCTCGTACCAGGGATCAAAACAAGGAAGAAACCTATCCTCCCGTTAAGAACCCTCATTACAGGAATGTCTGCTAGACCATAAAGAGGAAATTGTAAAACAATAACCTCTACAAGATCTAGGGAGGCAAGCCTCCTGAACAGCAACTAGCCCTACTGGAATACCGACAAGCTACTCAGTTGCCGGTAAAAATCCAGGTAGCCAGATGCCTAACACATACTTACTCTGATGTCCCGTCCCCAACTCCCAACTCAATGCTGACAAGCTACTCAGTTACCAGCTCAGAGAAAAGGAGAGGGAAACGAAACGCGCCAGAAAATTTACCCAACCATAGGTTACAGTAAATTAACTGAGGATAGCCTTGGCTAATCAGAGGGAAAGGGAATTACTCTTATATCTCATAGAAATAGTATTGACTCACAGGGGCAATGATATCTATCTTACCCCTAAAGACAATACAAGAGTAATGGGGACATATAAAGTATACCAAAGCGCTAAAGCTATTAAGCTAGAGAGCTTGGAGAAACGTTCTACGTAACTCTGGTATACTATTAAGGAAGAGGAAAAGAAATAGTAATATCTTAATTGTATAAAATATTGCCAGAGCTTCAATACAACTTTACCAGGAAGGTTATATCATGCATGAGGTGTGAAAGTGCCTAGGCTAGAAGCCTAGCACTAGTGAGGCTCGCAATTATAGCCAAATTCACGACAACAATGACATAAGATAAAAATCCCTAGCTAAAATACTAAATAGCTAAAGTTATTAAAGCAAGGATGCCAGGAATATCGTTCTTGCTAACTAAATGAACGAAAGAACGATTGCGTCATGACGCCATCCGGCCGGCAACAGCTCTTGTTACGTTAAATACGATATCAATCGAAAAGCAAAACTGGCAAGAACTTACGTTTACACAATTCAAAGATATTACTTAACTTTCCAGAAGCTGATGGAGCTGGGGAATCCATAATAAGGCAGAAAAAGCTTCGAAAATAGCGAGATAACACAGGGATTACTGGTCAGCAAAGCTACAAACGAAAGAATGGTTTGGTGGCGCAGTGCATTAAGAGAGTCGAGTAGTTTTACCTCTTGAACGACTATCTTATTTTCTTGCCACTTTCCCTCTCGAAGTGAAAGGCTATTCGGGGTGTATATAGCTATGAGATATGTGAAGATACGTCCTTACGCGATATCCCTTGGAGAAATTTAAGGGATACTCGCTCCAGGAGTTAGAATTCTGGATACCTTCGGTAAATTCTCTGGGATATATCACTGTAGTCACATATAACTTAGGAAGCTACTAATGAAGGAACTTCCATCAGCACGACATGGCCTAAGCCCATGAAATATTATCATAGAACAAGTTATTGCACATTGCACATCACAAGAGCTAAGAAAGAAATTGTTACAAGGTAAAGATTTAACATTAGAAAAGGTATTGATAACAGGCAGAGATTTAGAAACATCAAATAGGCAAAGTAACATAATAGGTAGTTCTACAAGCAATAGAATGGAAAGTTTTAATATTAATACAGTATGTTCTAAGTGGAAAGACAATGAGAATCAGAGAAGGAATGTGTCAAATCCTAGTCATAGAAAAGTGCCTAATACTAATGTTCATAGATATCAGAATCAGGCCTATACACAGAAACAACAGGAAAAACCTAACTGTTATAAGTGTGGTAAAACTGATCATCTTGCATATGAAGCAAAGAAATGCCCTGCTACTGGACAAACATGCCAAAATTGTAGAAAGATGGGTCATTTTGAAAATGCATGTAGATTCCCTAAACAGTACGCAAAGAACATAAATGCTACAGTTGATACTATTGGTCAAGCAGAAAATGTTCATGATAATCAGGTTAGGTCAGAAACTGATTTTACGTTTCACATTAATTCCGTCAACAAAGGTGCAAACAAACATATCATGGTAGAAGTAATCATAAACGGTAAACCAATTTTGATGCAAGTTGACACAGCAGCCGATATATCAATTATGTCTGAGAAAACGGCTAAAAGTATTCCTAATAGAGTTTTAAAAGGTCATAATGGTTTTGATATTCAGGTAACAGGTGCTTCGAACGTAGAAGTACAGTACAAAGAACCGAAATTAGAGAGAATGCCATTAACAGTAGCAATAGGTAATGGACAAACTTTGCTAGGTTTGGATTGGATCTAGTATTTGAAGTTAGATTGGCCTAGTATTTTGAAGGTTACGGGTAGACAAGATGAACACATAAATGAAATATCTGTGGATAATATACTATCAGAGTTTTAAGACGTACTTGAAGATAAAGTAGGTACAGTAAAGAACGCAAAGACAATTTTAGTTTTGAAACCTGACAGTTCTCCAAGATTTTGTACTCCCAGACCAGTACTGTATGCATTGAAAAGTGTAGTTGAAACGGAAATCAGATTAGAAAATGAAGGTTCCTGGGAAAAGGTTGAATATTCAGAATGGGCTACAACATTAATTCCCATTGTGAAGGAAAGTGGACAGGTTAGGTTATGTGGAGATTACAAAGTAACGTTGAATCCACAACTGCAAGTAGCTCAACATCCATTGCCAAATCCGAATTACATGTCTGCAACTATGTCGGGATGCAGTGTTTTTTCTAAATTAGATTTAAGACAAGCATTTCAACAGCTTCTCATAGATGAAACTTCACAAGAATTATGTACAGTAAATACATCCTTAGGTTTGTTTAGACCAAAGAGATTACCTTATGGAGTTGCAAGTAGCCCAGCTATATGGCAACAAACTATGGATAAGATTTTTTCAGAAATGCAAGGAGTAATAATTTTTAAAGATATTTTAATTTCCGGTAAAGACACAAGAGAACATTGAGAAAGATTGCGAACAGTTCTGAAGAAGATGAAGGAACATAATATTGGAGTAAATAAGAGCAAATGTATTTCAGAAGTTGATTCAGGGGAACACTTAGGTTTTGTAATAAATGGCAAAGGTATCCACAAAACCAAAGAGAAGATTAAAGCTGTGCAATCAACAAAAGTGCCAGAAAATGTTAAGGAATTACGATAATTTTTAGGTTTAGTAACATTTTATGGGAATCTCTTCCAGAATTTGTCTACAATTGCACAATCCGTTGTATAATTTGTTGAATAAGGGTGTAGAATGGAAGTGGACAAAAGGGTGTCAGGAATATTTGGAAAGAATCAAACAGGAGATAACATCACCTACATTCCTAGTACATTATCAAATGGATTTACCAGTTAAATTAGTATGTGATGCATCAAACATAGGTTTAGGTGCAGTATTATCTCATGTAATGCCAGATGGAATAGAAAAACCAATTGCATTCACTTCTAGAGTATTGAACAAGGAAGGAAGGAATTACTCTCAAAAAGAAAAAGAAGGTTTGGCATTAGTTCATGGAGTTAAAAAATTCCATATGTAGGCCTATCTTTATGGTAGAAAAAAAGTTCACACTTGTTACAGATCATAAACCTTTATTAGCAATATTGGGTCCAAAAGCAAGTTTACCTATGTTGGTAGCTGCAAGACTATAACGTTGGACAATTACGTTAGCCGCGTACCACTATGATATAGAATACCGTCCAACATCTAACATGGGTAATGCAGATGTTTTATCCAGATTACCAGTAGACAAAGCTCCAGAAGAGTATGATGACAGTGTTCTGTTAATTTCTGTATATGATGTACCAATAACTGCAAAAGATGTAGCACACAGTACCAAGAGAGACCCAGTACTTAGTAAGGTTTTGGAGAGTTTAACCCTGGATAGGTACGCTCCTCGGACACCCCTTTAAGGGTATACTCGGACGCGAACGACCCCGACGCCAAAAAAAATTCTTGAAAAATCAGTTTTTGCAGTAACCTCCTTTTTTCTTTTGCCAAAAAAAACTTCAATGAATGCTTAAAACAACTGTAAAGATAAATACTACTCATCTGCAGAAAAACTATTTATTATAACTATTTTAAAAAATTAAGTAGAAAAAAAAGACATGACATAAAAATTCATAAAAAAAAAGTTTATACATATATACACAAATCCTTTTAGGAATTGATTCTTGAATGTTTAGGACACATCTTGATGTATTTTGGATGAAGTCAGACCCATGGAGGTGAAGATCTGAAATGAGAAAAAAAGGGTAACTTTTTTTGGCCAAAAAAATTTGTCCAAATTTCATGAATTTTTTTGGGTACCCAAATGAAATAGGAAGTGGCTAATTTTTTTAGGGAATAAACATATGTTATCCTAAAATATAAATATGTAAAAAAATCTTCATTATTTTGTAAATTACATTTATATCAGGGGCCATATCTAAAGGTAATTTTTTGAGTACTTAGAAATTTCGTAAAAAAATACATATATTTAATATATAATATGATATTTATGCAGGTAAAAATATACCAAAATATCACAAATTCTATAGGGAACAAGAATATATATAGATAGGGCAGCTTACGCTTCGGATATGTCCACAAAATGGCCGCCAACCACACTGACTCAGACTCCCTAATCTGCCACTTGAAATGTAGGAAGGGTATGTCAATTTCAAGGTGTTATTTACTAATCTAATTATTATTGGATATGCATAAAAATTGTATGGTGGGTTGCTGGATAATTGTCGATTATTTTACGACTTTAAAATTAAAATTCTGACACAAAAATTTTTTTTGAAGGGAAATAAAATCGAAAAAAAAAATGTAAAACAATATAATATTTTAGCTAAAAAAATTTGACGATATTCAATCAAAAAAAGAAGTAAACAAAATTTTCCGACAAATAAACATCTAGAGGAATCATTACTCTGTGATAGTTCCTTAGTACGTAGTAATTTTGAAAGAATTGGGAAAAAACGAAAAAATGGCAATCACAGGAAAATCGAACACATACCTATATATACGCCATATCTGGCTAAAAAAAAAAGATAGGCATGGGTAGCCAGATCATCTAGAAACACTTTCTAACACTATAAAATTACAAGTTTTGCGACACTACTTGCCAATTCCTTACGGTAACATGACTAAGCAAAAAAAATGCAAAACAAATAAAAAGGGGCACTCGTGGAAAAATGGCCATTCTAATATACGGCATTTCAGAAAAAAAAAATTTCAGCCACGTGCTAGGCAAACCATCAAGGGACATTTTCCGACAAATAAACATATAAATGAATCATTACTCTGTGATAGTTCCTTAGTACGTAGTAATTTTGAAAGAAATGGGAAAAAACGAAAAAATGGCAATCACAGGAAAATCGAACACATACTTATATATACGCCATATCTGGCTAAAAAAAAATAGGCATGGGTAGCCAGATCATCTAGAAACACTTTCCAACACTATAAAAATATAAGTTTTGCGACACTACTTGCCAATTCCTTACGGTAACATGACTAAGCAAAAAAATGCAAAACAAATAAAAAGGGGCACTCGTGGAAAAATGGCCATTCTAATATACGGCATTTCAGAAAAAAAAAATTTCAGCCACGTGCTAGGCAAACCATCAAGGGACATTTTCCGACAAATAAACATATAAATGAATCATTACTCTGTGATAGTTCCTTAGTACGTAGTAATTTTGAAAGAAATGGGAAAAAACGAAAAAATGGCAATCACAGGAAAATCGAACACATACTTATATATACGCCATATCTGGCTAAAAAAAAATAGGCATGGGTAGCCAGATCATCTAGAAACACTTTCCAACACTATAAAATATAAGTTTTGCGACACTACTTGCCAATTCCTTACGGTAACATGACTAAGCAAAAAAATGCAAAACAAATAAAAAGGGGCACTCGTGGAAAAATGGCCATTCTAATATACGGCATTTCAGAAAAAAAAAATTTCAGCCACGTGCTAGGCAAACCATCAAGGTACATTTTCCGACAAATAAACATATAAATGAATCATTACTCTGTGATAGTTCCTTAGTACGTAGTAATTTTGAAAGAAATGGGAAAAAACGAAAAAATGGCAATCACAGGAAAATCGAACACATACTTATATATACGCCATATCTGGCTAAAAAAAAATAGGCATGAGTAGCCAGATCATCTAGAAACACTTTCCAACACTATAAAAATATAAGTTTTGCGACACTACTTGCCAATTCCTTACGGTAACATGACTAAGCAAAAAAATGCAAAACAAATAAAAAGGGGCGCTCGCGGAAAAATGCCCAACATTCTAATATACTGCATCTCAGATAAAAAAAAAGACATGCACGTGTTAGCCCAACCATCAAGGCACACTTTCTAACACATAAACATGAAAAAAAAAATCAATAATATACGGCAATTCCTTACTACGTAGTAATTTTTACAAATATTGAAAAAAAACAGAAATTGGCAACCGCAGTTAAATACCCAATATACTAATAACTACGTCGTATCTGACAAAAACAAAATCACGCATGGGTAGCCAGATCATCTAGACACACTTTCCAACACTAAAAAAGCAAAAGTTTTACGAAACTATTTGGCAATATCATACGGAAAAATGACTTGGCAAAAAAATGAAAAAAAATGAAAAAGGGGGACTCGCGGTAAAATGCCCGACATTCTAATATACGGCATCTCAGATAAAAAAAAAAGACATGCACGTGTTAGCCCAACCATCAAGGCACACTTTCTAACACATAAACATGAAAAAAAAAATGAATAATATACGGCAATTCCTTACTATGTAGTAATTTTTACAAATATTGAAAAAAAACAGAAATTGGTAACCGCAGTTAAATACCCAATATACCAATAACTACGTCGTATCTGACAAAAACAAAGTCACGCATGGGTAGCCAGATCATCTAGACACACTTTCCAACACTAAACAAGCAAAAGTTTTACGACACTATTTGGCAATATCTTACGGAAAAATGACTTGGCAAAAAAATGAAAAAAAATGAAAAAGGGGCACTCGCGGTAAAATGGTCCTCGTGGTGATGAACGATATTTTAACTAAAAAAAAAATCATGCACATGGTAGCCAAACAATCCACCAAGACTTTCCACAACTGATAACCTATACAAGTTGCACCATTCTACGACAATTTCATAATACGTAATAACTTTGATAATTAGGCAAACTACCTTAGAAGGGTAAACTCGGACGCGAACGACCCCGACGCGTCTCAGAAATCGGGGAAGGAGTACAGCTACAGCAATGCACATCTGGACACTACTAGAGCGTGTAGGGGAGACACCTCCTGCAGGTCGATCACCCACAAATTCAGTCACGGGGGTGAGTCACGTGAGAAAAACCTGTTTTTTTTTGACGCTCGGGGTCGCGAACGACCCATCGTACCTATCCAGGGTTAATGACAGGTAGGGACTTATGTGGAAAAGAGGAAAATTGTAAACCCTATAAGGATATATGGTATGAACTGAGTGTAACACAAGGAATAGTGATGAGAGGTTCAAGGGTAGTTATTCCTAATTCACTGAGAAATAAGGGTTTGTCTGAAATACATGCTGATCACCAAGGAATTGTAGGATCAAAGTTAATTGCAAGAACTTTTGTATGGTGGCCAGATGTAGATAAAGATTTGGAATCTTATATAAGGAATTATATGAATTGTGTTATGCAACAGAACAATCCTCAATTTGCTAGTATGCACCCGTGGGAGTTACCCAGGTATCCATGGTAAAGAGTTTATATAGATTTTGCAGGTCCTTTTTTAAATTACTTGTTTTTGATAGTAGATACTTACAGTAAGTGGCCAGATATTATCCCTACGAAGACAACGTCTTACGCCACAATAAAAGAGTTAATGAAAATTCTTTTCTACGCATGGTATACCAGAAAGAATTGTTAGAGATAATGGTCCACAATTTACCTCACAAGAGTTTAAAGAATTTTGTAATATCAGTGGTATAAAACATTCACTTTCAGCAACGTATCATCCATCTACCAATGGAGAGGTTGAAAGATTTATTCAAACGTTTAAGCACAAGATGAAGTGTAGAAAAGCAAATTCAGGTAACATATTTTTGCATGTATCTAAGTTTTTATTGTCTTACAGAACAGAGCCGCACAGAACAACAGGCGTGACACCCTCAAATTTGTTGATGGGGAGGAGGATAAGGTGTAAGTTAGATTTGTTGTATCCAAGTTTGCAAAGTGATTTAGAAGATAAAGGGTATAAACAAGTAATAAAGCTTCCTAATGTAAGACATTTTTTACCTTTATCTAATGTCATGGTAAGATCGTACAACACTCCAGAGAAGTGGGTACCAGGAGAGATGGTAAGAGAGATAGGAAATTTACATTATGATGTTCGTGTTGGTGGTGATGTTGTAAAACGTCATGTTGATCAATTACAGCCATTAAAAAGAAATACAGTAGAGCATGTGAATGTTAGAGATGAGAAACTTAAAGAAGTAGTTAGATCAAATGAGTTAAATATTAACCAATATTAATATAGATTCAGGACCAATTCATGTAGGCTACTAGTACAAGATGAGGTTAAAGTGCTTACTATTAGGATTATTAGAGGAAAGCCCCCTGATAAATTAGATTTATAAAGATTTTTACAATGTCAAGTTAAGGGGAAGGAGACTGTTATGTATTATTATGATAATCTACTGTATTACATCAAGTGTTACAGGTATTGCGCAACATTGCATCATATTGCATGGATAAAACATGTTATGCTGTGTATATAAGTGAAATGATTTATTTTGATATAAGGATTCAAGCATTTATTAATTATCTCAAAGATAGAATGTGATTCTTTATAGTTTTGTACTGGAGTAGGATTTAAGTCTTTTGAGAGCGATGCTCTTTTGTTGTTTGGCAATGTTTTGGTTTGTCAGATTGTTTATGACGCTCCATGCACTTGGGAGTTGGCTGTCACAGAGCAATGAAGTCACAAGAAAGCATTAAACGTGTTTTTTTAAGAATACCAACATATCATTAAATCCCACCGAAAAATTGATGACCCCAGATGGGATCAGCTGAGGAATAATTACTAATAATTCTTCACTAATTGCAGGTAAACATCATTGTGACTTCATTAGACATCCTATATCACAATGCCACAGTAGAATTCAACTTCATACCCCATAATTTGCACCAAGCACTAATTCTAGCGTTATCTCTAGTAAGGATGTCAGAAACTCCAGATCTACATTCAGGAGATGGAATTGATGCAAAAGGAGTAGCCTCATCAGCAAATGTAACAAACTTGTTTTCGAGGCCAAACTATATATCATGTGTTTACAAGATAAAAAGTAATGAGCCAAGAACACTGCCCCGAGGAACACTAAATATCACATTCCTGTAATCACTATGGTGCCCATCAACAACAACTCTTTGCAATCTTTTACTTAAAATATCAATAACGATGCCATGTAAAGATCCATCCACTTTTGGTTTCAATACAAGTGGCTCATGATTAAATATGACGAATGAAACAAATATTATACAATAATTATTCTTTTAACACAAGGTCAGGAGTAGTGTAGTATCCGAGTAAGAGTGAAGTTATATAGCTGTAAGAGATGGCAAGAAGGTGATATAAGTAGCTCTGCAGGCTGAACAAGCGACAAACTTCGTCGTGGGGAATGAATTCGTCTTGAGAGGTATTAGATGTTCTCAACCCTTATTTCTTAAGGGTATCCAATAATACTGAAGTTGACACAATTGCAGTAGAACCAGCTTAGCATTAACTTTCAAGGTACTTGATCAGGCTCTTTTCAAAAATTTGATTTCTTCATCTACCACTATTTATGTAAATTATCACTAATTCTTCCTATATGATATAGAAAATTCCATTCAAAGATATCAGATATAATTATAAAAATAAAAACAAATTTCTAAATGGTCAAAAAGCTCAAATTCTTTCAAAATACATCATTATGTTGATGAAATATCCAAACTCGTTGTGAATTCGTAATATCAAGTAAACGTTCACTGAGATCTTAGGAAGCCTTTCTTGTTCCATAAGTAAAGAAACTGAAAGATAGAATACAAACGTGAAAACTTTATTCTCGTTGACTATTATGAAGATGAAATAATGCAATTTTCTATAGATTTTGCAGGAAATAGAAGAACTTGCAAAACGGTTTTCTTTCGTTTTCTGTCTTCACTTTCGAGCGGGTCTAAATGAAATCTAATTCCATACCATCACTTTATCAAAGTCTGTATGTTAATAAATGTTGGATCTTTAATGCTTCTTATTCTATAATGACATATGATCTTTTTCTAATTAGTTTTGGGTGGAAACAGGAAGATCTGCTCGTCTATTCTGTTGTAAGAGAGAAAAGATAGCAAGTTGAGGAAAACTAGCAATTATAGATTATTTTCCTCCTTATTCACAGCTGTGATTTAGTCAGATTCAGAGAGAGAGAGAGAGAGAGAGAGAGAGAGAGAGAGAGAGAGAGAGAGAGAGAGAGAGAGAGGGGGGGGGGGCAAAGCAATAAAGGCGAGAGACAATAAAGAGGAGAATTATGGACTGCAAATGTTTCTGTTCGCTATTTTGTTTTTTTCCATAGGTTCTGAATGATACTTATATAAGTACCAACAGTATTCTTGCAACTCCAGGTAAAACCAATTCCAAAGAAAATCTTACGGTCTGGCATGAAAAATTAAATACACACAAAAGAATTAAGTGGCATTCATTGGTTGTTACAGTCAACAATTCTGGGAAATCATACCTATAAAATAGGTCCAGAAATGTAAGTAATTACAAGCTAAAATTAATGAGGTAATCAAATTAAGGAGTTATTTAAACACAAATCAGTCAGTTTAAACATCCAGTAATGCATTGCAGTTTGGAACAGGAAGCAACTCAGGGACCCCTTTTACTAATCATTGGTATTTTGCATAACTAAAACGCCCATCAGAGCTCAAGAACTCCTTCAGGGTAGAACTTTCTGGCTAAAAATGCTTGGTTATAGATTTGCCTTTGTTCGTTAAAGGATACCACAAATATTTCTCCTAATACATCTCTTTGCCTGTCAAAGTAGGGACTTAATCATTCTCCAAAATGGTCAGTGTACGAGTTTTATGGATGACTTGACCAAATGCTACGAATGACTTTACAAAGATCTAAAATTTCATGATTCCACAAGTCATTCGTGTCTGATCTAGTTCGAAGGACAACTAAAATTTAGAATTTGCATTGATGAGTAGGAAATGATTCCAGGAAAACCTCCAAGCTCCCATTTCAGAATTCCTGGCTTGGAGAAGTAGAGCGCCAGCACTCTCACATTCAACAAACCTGAGAGATGTAACAAACAATGTTTGCTAACCATACACACGTTTCTTAGAGATAAAGTTTTAACCATTTATATTTTGAAGGGCAGCTTTGGAATAAGTTTATATTTATTAAGAAATAAGTTCACATTAGAGCTGTTAATATAGACATCTTTAACCGACAAGAATTAAGTGATTCCTTTTGCAATGATGTTAGTCAAAATAAGATTCACAAAGGAGCTAAACAAAAATAGTTCAAAGAAATTCTATCAAAGAGGAAATTTAAAGTATTGAGCTTGCAACTTATTACATCATCCTGAAATGGCAACACTGTCTGCAACCTACTTAGATACTTATTTATATACGTGAATCAGTCGGACCCGGTTAATTGATTATCTCTTGATGATAACTTCCGAAACCTCCTCCATATTGCGAAATCCTTTGTGATTTGTTGCTCATCCTAAAGAGAACCGGATTTAACTAGCATTTCTATATTTTGGCTTGATTCCAATTCAAGTAATTTAAGGTCGTAGAAACAACTGGGTTCCTTCCTTCTGTGTATGATGCGTCTCCAATTGATCTACTTGTAAGGAATAATATCTACTTTGAAGTATAAGAAAAACCTTATTAAGATTTTGTTTTCAATGAAACCTCTCCCCTACATCGATGTAATCAGTTACTACAAATCGGCTTCACTATTAGAAATAAATGTATATTCTCTCTTTGGTTTTTTGCAATTGGTTTTGTAACTGAATCTCTTTTCTTTCCTCTCAGTTTCTTGAAACCTTCAAGTTGACTCCAGGGGGAAAATTAACGCCTCTTATTTTGACTTACTTCATTGCCAAAGGAATCACTTAATTCTTGTCGGTTAGATACATCTATATTAACAGCTCTAATGTGAATTTATTTTTCAATAAATATGAACTTATTCCAATGCTGCCCTTCAAGATATAAATGATTAAAACTTTATCCCTATGAAACGCGTGTATGGTTAGCAAACAGTGTTTGTTACATCTCTCAGGTTTGTTGAATGTGAGAGTGTTGGTGCTCTACATCTCTAAGCCTGGCATTCGGAAATCAGAGCGGGGAGGTTTTCCTGGAATAATTTCCCACGCATCAATTTCACTTTTATTTTTTAGTGGTCATTCGAACCAGATCTGACACCATTGATTTATGGAATCATGAGATTTGAAACTTTGTAAAACCAATCGTAACCTTTTACAAATTCATCTGGTCATGTCGTACATAAAACTCGTACAATGGCCATTTTAGAGAATGATTAAGTCCCTACTTTTATAGGCAAAGAGATGTATTAGGATGTAATATTTATGATATCCTCTAACAAACAAAGGCAAATCTATAACCAAGCATTTTTAGCTAGAAAATTCTACCCTGAAGGTATTCTTTAGCTCTAGTATCTGCGTTTTACCTATGCAAAATAGCAATGATTAGTAAAAGGGGTCGATGTGTTGATTTCTGTTCCAAACAGTAATGCGACATTGGATGTTTAAATTGACTGATTTGTGTTTAAGTAACTCGTTAATTTACTCACCTCATTAATTCAAGCTTGTAAATACTAACCTTTTTGTTGACTGTAACAACCAATGAAGGCCACTTATTTCTTTTATATGTATTTAATTTTTCATGCCAGTGTGGTGTGAATTGGTAATAGTGACTGCTGGTGTTTGTATACTTGCTTGGCAACATTGAGTCTCTAACACTGTACCGGCTTGGCCAACACCTTGCCATAACTTCAAGCCGAATAAAGCCAACGTTCCAGCAACTGTGTTTGGTATTCTATAATTTATTCGGCTTAATATTCACCATGCACAAGTTTCTGAGGGTCAGCCCGAATGACGTGGACCCAGAATTAGCAGATGCGGAGAACAAATGGATTATGTGGCATGATAACTTTGAGGCGTTCTGTGCGGCCATCAACATGGACTTAAATCAAGATAAGTTGGCCTTACTTCGTGCTCACGTATCTTGTAAACTGTTTAAGATAATTAAAAGTGCCACTATAAATGCCACTGAAATAAGCCTTTTGAAGGCTAGATTTGTGAAACAGAAAAGTGAGGTGTTTGCCATATACAAAAGAGCCACCTGCAAGCAACAGAGGGGTGAGACTCTAGATGCCTTTTTGGATAGCCTCAAAGGTCTGGCCTCGGAATGTAGCTTCACTGATTGTACAGCTGCTCAGGCTGAAGAACTGGCCATCAGAGATTCATATATCATGGGTATGGCATCTAATGCAATCCGACAGAGACTGTTAGAGAACTTATCCTTGGACTCATCCACAGCTGTGAAACAAGCCCGTGCACTGGAAATGGCTCAACTGCATTTGGCGTCTTATGCAAGTGAAACCAATACCACAGTGGCTGCATTGATAGATAAAAAGGAAAAACCCGAAATGGATCCCAACAGTTTTCTGATCGAAATGAGTGACTCCCCGTATCCAAGTGAGTGTGCTGACGCCGTCAGTGGTCAGAGGTGCTTCTTTTGTGGAGGATCCATACATACCAGAGCCCACTGCCCAGCCAAGAAAGCCTCGTATTCCAACTGTTAGAAGGTGGGTCATTATGCTCGTGTCTGCAAGTCACAAAGAAAACAATGGAACAATAATGGTGAATCAACTAACTCTAATCTTGTAGCTGGAATAGTCCCAGACAACCTCCCACAGTCCATCCCTGCCTCCATAACAGGGGCTGCTGTGGCTGCAGCTTCTCCTGCACTACCAAGTGTTTAGAGAACTGTCCTACCTGTAGAACTGAATGGAGGCTAGGCCCTTGATGGGCTGGTCGACATTGGAGCATTTAAAAGCTTTATAGATGACAAAGTAGCTAGGGCTATGAACTCAGTGACTTGTTCTTCAGCCTGCAGCATAACCATGGCCAATGCTAAACAGACAATGAAACTTATCAAGTGTTGCAATTACGATTTAACCGTAAGTGGAAGAGTATACCCTGAGTTCTGTCTGCACTTGATGGATGATTACATGGCTCCATTCGTTTTGGGACATGACTTCCTACAGTTACACAAGCAAGTCAGCGTAGACTCTGGTGGGACGCTACCACCTTTAGAGCTAAGCATCCAGTCACCTTGTGCTCTGAATGCGGCTCAAATTGAACCGCCAGCCATCTTCGACAATCTGACAGTCGACTGTCACCCGATACAAGTGAAATTCAGAAGTTATTCCAAAGAGGACTCCGAGTTCATCAAGAAAAATGTAAAAAGTCTGCTAGAGGAGGGCATCATCACACCGAATCGCAGTTTGTTGAGAGCTCAAGTGGTAGTCGTCGATCAATGCGATAAGAAAAGATTGGTCATAGATTACTCTCAAACCATAAACAGATTCACCAACCTAAAAGCTTATCCGGTTCCAGGGATCACCGAGATGATTGAGAAAATTATTACTTACTGCTACTTCAGCTCTATAGAATTGAAGGCAGCATATCATCAAATACCATTGAACATGGCAGGTTGGAAATACGCAGCGTTCGAAACAGATGGAAGGCTGTTTGAATTCACGCGTTTGCCTTTGGAAGTAATCAATGGGGCTACCTGCTTTCGGCAAGTTCTCGACGAAATTATTGGTAAGGAGCAACTAAAGGGTACGTTCGCCTACATAGATGACATCACGGTCTGCGGTCACACACGTGAAGAACACGACAGAAATCTGAAACGCTTTCAAGAAACTGCATTGAAGTATGGACTTACCATAAATGACAAGAAATGTGTTTATGCTCAAACATTAATCTCAATTTTGGGCCATGTAGTGAATGATCACCATGTCCTACCTGGCCCGGAGAGAATGCGTCCACTGCTGGAGATAAACCCTCCGGACAGTACCCCTAGTCTCAAAAGAACGTTAGGACCCTTATCCCACTATGCGAAGTGGGTACCGAACTTCTCCCAGAAAATTCGACCTTTAGTCGAAGTGAAAACTTTCCCGATGGCCAAATCCGCAGAACAAGCACTCGAAGAACTAAAAAATGAAATATCTCGAGCTTCACTTTCTGCTACAGATGACGAAGCTATCGTTGTAGTCGTAACATACGCCTCTGCTGACGCTGTTGCAACCTCATTGACACAAGAAAGAAAACCGGTGGCCTTCTTTTTTCGCTCGCTCTCAGAATTGGAGAAACGACAATCGGCAGTGGAACGCGAAGTATGTGCTATCGTAGAAGCCATCAAGAAATGGCGATACTTTCTGCTAGGACATAAATTTAGACTCATAACTGATCAGCAATTGGTGCGTTTCATGTTTGACGCCAAGAACCATCGCAAAATCAAGAATGAAAAAAATAATGCGGTGGAGGCTGGAACTGAGTTGTTTCAACTTCGACATCACATACAGACCTGGATCAAAGAACCAAGTAGCAGACACTCTCTCTCATGCCTCGGGATGTGTGGCTTCACTTACCTGTACTCAAGGAGACAAGCTGACTTAGCTTCACGAGCACCTGTCTCATCCAGGAATTAGAAGGATGACCCACATCGTAAGACAGAAAAACTTACCCTTTACCATTGAAGAAGCTTGGACTGTCAAACGTAAATGTCTCAGCTGTGCGAAGATCAAACCTAAGTTCTCCAAAGAGACAGGAACATTGATAAAAGCTACCAGGCCATTAAAACGTCTGGCTATCAACTTCAAAGGTCGAATGCCGTCCACCACAAAGAACAGGTACATTCTCAACATAATCAACCAGTACAGCAGATATCCGTTCGCCTTTGCAACAGGTGTCTTACCTCAGCGAGTACCACCATTAAATGTTTGTCTACTCTCTTTTCAGTTTGGGGCCTGCCCCAGTACATTCATTCAGACAGGGGACCTGCTTTTGGGTCGTCAGAGTACCAAAAGTTCCTTCATTACCGTGAAGTGGCTATAAGCTACTTGTCTGCGTTTAACCCCCGTGGTAATGACCAGATCGAGAGAGCCAATGGAACTTTGTGGCACACCGTAAGGCTAGCTCTTGCTTCTCTCTCCCTCCCTATAAAAATGTGGAAGGCTGTCCTAGATCAAGCATTACACAGCATGAAGTCCCTTCTGTGTGTCGCTAGGAACTAAACACCACATGAGCGCATGTTCCTGCACTACAGGAAAGCAACATACGGGCAGACGGCTCCATCGTGGATGACAGAAAAGGAGCAAGCTCTTCTAAAGAAAACGGTTAGGAAATCCAAGTATGAACCAGAGGTCAAGGAAGTTAGACTCCTGCATGTCCACCCACAATATGTTCGTGTTACGCACCAAGATGGCAAGGAATCCACTGTGTCGACTCGTCACCTGGCTCCTGCAGCTAAAGTATTCAGTCCAAACACCTGTCCCGATAAAGGAAGCGTCACATCTTCAACATGCGAGAAAATGGTAAGACTCCCATCAATCAAGGAACCCCCCCTCCCTCATGGAGACCCCAGCCAGAGAACAGAAAGAAGTCGAGTGGATACAAAACAAGTCCAGGGGAGGGAGCCTGCAACTGAACCGCAACAAATCACAGAACCGCCCACCCCAGGAAAGGCACTGTCGAAAGGAACACCTGCAGAAACGCCAACCTCTGTGGCGCCCCAACGCACAAGTCGCTCTAGGCGCTCTCTTGGCTATTTCTCAGATTTTGTCTTAGATGAGTGGGAGTAGTATGGGTAGTAAGAGTCCTTATGTCAATGTGTTCATTAAGAATTAGTAGTTATAAGGTTTATTTTTACCAATGTATTTTTTATGTAAGGGAGATGACCCCAGTTATCGAATAAAATAAGTACTCGTGAGTTTTGTAATGTGAATATGAAATTTGTAGTGCCAATAAGGTAAGCTTTGTAATTCAAATGCGATGTAAGAATAATTATTGCAATTGGTGTGAAATCTGAGTGAATTCATGTTTTGTTATGATGCGAATGTGTACTGTACTGTATATTCTTCTTCTCAGTGGGGGTGAATGTGGTGTGAATTGGTAACTGTGACTGGTGGGGTTTGTATGCTTGCTTGGCAACATTGAGTCTCTAACACTGTACAAGCTTGGCCAACACCTTGCCACAACTTTAAGCCGAATAAAGCCAATGTTCCAGCAACTGTGTTTGGTATTCCACAGTGTCATGGGTAGATAGAATAATATAGGAAAGAATGTTAAAACACGTGATTTTTCTACTCTTAGAGAAGCAGAGAGAGAGAGAGAGAGAGAGAGAGAGAGAGAGAGATAAGGTCCCACTATTGTTTATTGAAGCTGCCATCGTCAAGTTATGTGCCTAGGTTGGAGGTCTTTGAGCACAACGAGCCCCTGTCTATAGAGGACCAAGGAACCTGTAGGAGAAGAATAAGTGTGTTTGTCGCCGAAAAGAAGTACATTAGCCGAAGGAGTCAACTTTATGGAATTTGATTACACAAGCGGAGCATTCGCTTAGGTGTTATCAGCGGTTTCAAGGAACACCAATGAGGATGAAGAAACGAGAAAATTTCCTTATATGGACCTGTCCATAGTTAACCCCTCCCATACAGGGATATATAAACTTCCACGCGATCAAGAGAGAGAGACAGTACGAAAAAGAGACGAGGAAGAAACCCAAAAAAGAAAGAGAGAGAGAGAGAGAGAGAGGGCGAACAAGCTGAGGAAAGAAGAGAAGGCGTAAGGACCAGAATGCAAATGTAACCAGCTTTGTCCGAGATGTCCAAACGAGTTGCCTCCCGCCCTCATTACCCACGACGAGACGCCAGACCTGAAAACATCTCCGTTCCTGCCAACCGTTGAGAGCTGCTGCGAAGAGTAGTATATTCTTTTTGTATTATTTATCTACCATCTTGACTGGTCCCCTATTTTGCTGGAGTGTAGTTTAATCAAATGATTTTCTTTTAGTTCAGTGCTACCTAAGTACTCAATCAAGAAACATTCACCTTTGACTAGTTGTAAATAAAATTATGTTTTCTTTTGTGAGTTTTCTTTCTATATTTCCTATTGTTTCTTTTTGGTTGTAGTTGAAAAGTCCCTATTTCATTAATTAATTCAACAGAATCTGGTTCGATCCCCACGAGGATCGTAACAGTTGGCGACCTTTGCCAGAATTTTCGACTACATAACCAATTGAAACAGGGAGAATATAGAAAGAAACAGAATGAGTGCGATTACGAGAGATTTGATAGATTCAGGTAAACTTCTTGGTCTAGATGGCGATGATCTTCGTGATTATGTTATTAAGAGAGAACAGGAAGTGTTAGAGAGAGATGAAAGAGCAGCTGAAAGAGAAGAAAATGAAAGAAAGTGAGAAGAAAATGAAAAACAGCGTAAGCATGAGTTAGAAATGGCTCGTTTAAGACAAACTCTTCATAACAGTCGGTCAGGTAACAGATCAGGGAGTAATTCATCTTTAAATAGTGACACTGATAGTTTAGATATGAGTGCAGTGCTTAAACTTATACCGAAATTTGATGAGGAAGATGTTACGGAATATTTTATGTCTTTTGAAAAGTTAATGAACAGAGTAGGCGCTCCTAAAAGACAGTGGACTTTGTATTTACAATCAGTTTTAAGTGGTAAAGCACATTCTGTGTATAGTTGTTTGTCTGAGGATGAAAGTGAAGATTATGAGACCGTGAAAGAAACCGTACTTAGTGCATACAGATTGGTACCCGAGGCGTACCGTAAGAAGTTTAGAAGTTTGAAGAGAGATGATACTAGTACTTATGTAGAGTACGGAAAGAAGTTAGAAAGATTGTTTTGTGATTGGTTGACTTCCGCTGAAGTCGATAATTTTGAAGATCTCAAGAACTTAGTTTTGTTAGAAAGTTTCAAAGATAACATATCCCCAGACATCAAATTATATATAGAAGATAGGCGCGAAACATCCTTTGCCGGTGCTACGAGATTAGCAGATGAGTACAGTCTCACACATGGTTTAAGTGGCAGTAAAAAGAAAAACTATCTTTTGTCAAGTAAGGCACAACATAGTAAAAGTAGTTCTAGCAATAACGATAATAGGAACAGGGATTATTATCATTATTATTGTTACACGTGTGGGAAGGAAGGTCATATTTCTCGGTACTGTAGGAGCCAATGGGCAGTCAGTAATTCAGAGGTCACTTGTTACAATTGTAATAAGAAAGGTCATATAGCTAGGAATTGCACAGTAGAAAGTACGAATGTGAAAAAACCTGTGTCACTAGTTAATAATCTTTCTTCAGGAAGGAATAATCTCTTGAAAGAAACGAGGAAACATTATGGTGTATTTTTGTCTGAAGGTTTAATTTCTTCTCTTAAAGGAGGTGATTCGAGGGAAGTAGTTTTGCTTAGAGATACTGGAGCGGCCGTATCACTCGTTAGGAGAGAGAGTGTACCAAGGAATGTAATAATCAGCATGAAAGAAAAAGTTATGCTAGGTGGGTTTCCGAACACTTGTGTAGTTTGTCTTTTGTTAAAGATGAAATTGGAAAGTCAGTTAGTAACAGGAGATGTAAAACTAGCAATCGTGGATACTTTGCCCGTAGACGGCGTTGACATTATTGTTGGCAATTATTTAACTACCTCCAAGTGTGCGAATCCTATTTTAAGTGAAGTTCAAGTGCCTGAAATGATAGTAACCAGGTCGGGATTAGATACAGAAATTGACTAGGGTCATAGGTTGTTCGAGGATTCGAACGTAGGTAATAGAGGCAGTGATGATGAGCTTAGCATGAGTGTAGCTGAGGAAACTGACTTTACAAATGTTGATGATGTGAACAGAGATGATGATGTAGCTGTCGAAAGAAGTGATGTACAGATTAGTGTTTCAGAAACTAGCTTATTGAGTAAGGATGAACTAGTTATGAGGCAGAGGGAAGATGAAACACTAACTAGAATTTTTGAATGTGAATTGGATGATGAACCTAAAAATGTTTGTAAGGAAACGTTTAGTTTAAAAGACGAACTTTTGTGTCGCTATGTTCGTCCTAAGACAGGTAGCAAAGAGGAGGTCATAGAGCAATTAGTAACTCCTAGGAAACTTCGTGAATCAATTTTGAAATTAGCACATGATGAATAAGGACATTTAGGAGTAAATAAAACATTCAAGTGTATAACTAGAGCGTACTTTTGGCCTAAAATGAAAAGTGATGTGAAGAGATATGTTTTAAGTTGTCACGAATGTCAAATGGCTGGCAAACCTAATCAAGTAATTCCCCGGGCCCCGTTATGTAGTATCCTATCGGTAGGAGAACCTTTTGAGAATGTCGTAATTGATATCGTAGGCCCTTTGCCCAGGAGTAAGGGTGGGAATATCTATCTATTAACAATCATTGATAGACTAACACGATATCCAGAAGCAATCCCAGTAAGAAATTGCAATGCAAAAACTGTAGTTAAACGCTTGCTGAACTATTTCTCTAAATTTGGACTTCCTTGCGTTATACAGAGTGATAATGGCAGCAATTTTGTATCAAAGTACTTCAGAGATAAAATGAAAGAGTTAGGGATTAAACTTGTAACTTCCACCCCGTACCACCCTGAATCACAAGGAATTGTTGAACGTTTTCATCAAACGTTGAAAAGTTGCTTAAGGAAGTTGTGTAATAATTTCGAACATGATTGGGAAGAAAAGTTACCTTTTGTCTTGTTGGCTTTACGATTAACTCCTAATGACACCACGGGATTTAGTCCTTTTGATTTGTTGTTCGGTCACACCGCTAAAGGACCTTTAGAAATTTTAAAGTGTAAGTTAATGCAAGAAGAAGGTAGAAAAGATTACATACAGAATATCGAAAATCACAAAGAGGATTTAAGGAAAGCCTGGCAGATGGCAAAAGAAAATGAGAGCAACCGTCAAGGGGAAACTAAAAGAAAATACGATCTTAAGGCTAAAGACAGAATTTTCCATGTGGGTGATAAAGTCTTAGTATTAGTCCAGAAAGAAGGTCCCTCATTATCTTATAAGTTCGAAGGTCCATTTCCTATCATAGAAAAAAGGGGAAATCTGAATTACTTAATTGACATGGGTAAGCGTAGAGCTAAGTGGTTGCACATCAACTTGCTAAAGAAATATAATGAACGTCCAATGCCAGTTGTAACAGTGTCGCAGAGAGAAATTACTTTTGAGAAGAACTCTGATGTTCTTAATAATTTCGCGTTGTTTAATTCTAGCTTAGAGGAAGAAAAAACAAGGGAATTATTCAATGTGTTTCCAAATTATCCAGAAACTGTTAGTGATAAATTGGTCTAGACTAATCTTTTAGAACATGATATTGAGTTATAGGACACAAAACCCATTAGACAAAGTCCTTATCGTCTAAGCCCAGAAAAAACAAATTCAGTCCGACAGGAAATTAAGTATATGCTAGACAATGGTTTGATTGTTCCCAGCGAAAGTGACTGGTGTTCTCCAATAGTTCTTGTTAAGAAGGAAGATGGATCAGATAGGCTGTGTATTGATTTTAGAAAAGTGAATAGTGTTACGAAACAAAGTAATTTTCCTCTCCCCAGGATAGAAGATTGTTTAGATAAAATAGGAAATGCTAAGTTTATTTCTAAACTTGATCTGGCCAAAGGTTATTGGCAAGTACCTTTAAGTAGCCAAGCACAGAAAATATCTGCTTTCATAACACCTTTCGGTAGTTATGAACCCAAAGTTATGGCTTTTGGTCTAAGGAATGCAGCGAGTACTTTTCAGAGATTAATGAATAGAGTTTTAAATGGAATTGACAACTGTGTTGTGTATTTGGATGATCTTGTAATATTTTCAGATACGTGGGAGCAACATTTACGCATTTTGGCTAAAGTATTGTCAGCACTTGAAAAAGCAAAACTTGTTTTAAATCTGAAGAAATGTGAATTCGGAAAAACCTCGATCACATATTTGGGTCATAAGGTAGGTCTAGGTAAGATTTGTCCAAAAGATGGGAACATAGAAGCTATCATCAATTTCCCAATTCCTACCAGTAAAAAACAGGCAATGAGATTCATCGGAATGATTTCATATTTCCGCCGATTTGTTCCTAATTTTTCAGAAATAAGTGCTCCAATAACTAATCTTTTCAAGAAAGGACGAAGTTTTGTATTTGGTAATGAATGTATCGAAGCTTTCAATAAGTTAAAGGCCATAATGATTCACGAGCCCGTACTAATGTTGCCCGATTTTAGCAAGGAATTTAATTTAGTGATAGATGCAAGTGACATTGGAATAGGAGGAGTTCTGCTGCAAGAAGTGAATGGGATCAAGCACCCTGTGGCTTATTAATCGAAGAAGTTAAATAAAGCACAGCAGAATTATTCAACTATTGAGAAGGAATTGTTTAGTTTAGTATCAACTTTACAACATTTTGAGATTTATGTACGTAGTGGTCATGTTTTAACTATGTATACTGATCACAATCCATTAGTTTACTTAGATAGATTTAAGAATAAGAATAAACGTCTCATGCGTTTGAGTTTGGAATTACAAGACTATGATTTAAAGATAGTTCATATAAAGGGAAAGAATAATGTAATAGCCGACAGTCTTTCTAGAGACTTTTCAGAATGATATGGACGTTTGTTTTCCTTTTTTTTTTTTTCTCTTCTATTAACACGTAAGAGTGTGTTTTGGTTTCGGTTACATGATACGAGAGTAATGAAGTAATTGTCTCTCAGTTTAGGGATAAATCATTTTCTCCTTTGATAGTTTTGTTTAAAAAAAAAAGATAAACTCAGTAGATTTTCCTTTTTTTTTCTTTTAGGTGGACGTGTCATGGGTATATAAAATAATATAGGAAAGAATGTTAAAACACGTGATTTTTCTACTCTTAGAGAAGCAGAGAGAGAGAGAGAGATAAGGTCCCGCTATTGTTTATTGAAGCTGCCATCGTCAAGTTATGTGCCTAGGTTGGAGGTCTTTGAGCACAACGAGCCCTGTCTATAGAGGACCAAGGAACCTGTAGGAGAAGAATAAGTGTGTTTGTCGCCGAAAAGAAGTACAGTAGCCGAAGGAGTCAACTTTATGGAATTTGATTACACCAGCGGAGTATTCGCTTAGGTGTTATCAGCGGTTTCAAGGAACACCAATGAGGATGAAGAAACGAGAAAATTTCCTTATATGGACCTGTCCATAGTTAACCCCTCCCATACAGGGATATATAAACTTCCACGCGATCAAGAGAGAGAGACAGTACGAAAAAGAGACGAGGAAGAAACCCAAAAAAGAAAGAGAGAGAGAGAGAGAGAGAGAGGGCGAACAAGCTGAGGAAAGAAGAGAAGGCGTAAGGACCAGAATGCAAATGTAACCAGCTTTGTCCGAGATGTCCAAACGAGTTGCCTCCCGCCCTCATTACCCACGACGAGACGCCAGACCTGAAAACATCTCCGTTCCTGTCAACCGTCGAGAGCTGCTGCGAAGAGTAGTATATTCTTTTTGTATTATTTATCTACCATCTTGACTGTTCCCCTATTTTGCTGGAGTGTAGTTTAATCAAATGATTTTCTTTGTTTCGTTCAGTGCTACCTAAGTACTCAATCAAGAAACATTCACCTTTGACTAGTTGTAAATAAAATTATGTTTTCTTTTGCGAGTTTTCTTTCTATATTTCCTATTGTCTCTAATTGGTTGTAGTTGAAAAGTCCCCATTTCATTAATTAATTCAACAGAATCTGGTTCGATCCCCACGAGGATCGTAACACACAGCCAGACTGTAGGATTTTCTTTGGAATTGGTTTTACCTGCAGGATCATTCAGAACCTACGGAAATGACAAAAATAGCGAATAGAGCCATTTGCTGTTTATAATCTTCCTATCTATTGTCTCTCGCCTTTATTGACTTAATTACTTTTTCTCTCTCTCTCTCTCTCTCTCTCTCTCTCTCTCTCTCTCTCTCTCTCTCTCTCTCTCTCTCTCTCTCTCTCTCAATCTAACTAAATTGCCACTGTAGATAAGGAAGAAAAGAATCTGTAATTGCTAAAGTTTTCCACTAATCGATAACTTTTTTCTCTCTCTTCCCCTGAATCTATTAATCAAAATCTGAGATAGTTTTCGTAAGTATAACTGTTTTTATGAAATCTTACAACAGAATAGAAGAGCAGATCTTCCTGTTTCCCATCAAACCCAATTAGAAAAAAAGACCCAAAGTCATTAGAGAATAAGAAGGATTAAATATGCAGCATTTATTAACATATAGATTTAGATAAAGGAATGATAAAGAAATAGATTTCATTTAGTCCCCCTTGAAAGTCAAGACAAAAAAAAAATGAAAAGAAAACTGTGTTGCGAGTTCTTTTATTTTCTGCAAAATCTATAGAAAATTGCATTAATTAATCTTCATTATAGTCAACGAGAATAAAGTTTTCACGTTTGTATTCTATCTTTCATTTTTTTTTACTTATTAATTACTGATGGAGCAGGAAAGGCTTCCCCCAATCTCGGTGAACGTTTGCTTAATATTACAAATTCCAGGCGGAAAGACATTTTATCAACATAATGATGTATTTTAAAAGAGTTTTTCTTTTTGACCTTTTAGAAATTGTTTTTTTTTTATAATTATTTTTGATATTATTGAATGGAATTTTTTTTATATCATATAGGAAGAATTAGTAATAATTTACATAAACAGTGGTAGATAAAGAAATAAAATTTTTGGACAGAGACTGATCAAGTTTATGCTTCTTGAATGTTCTTACCCTTACTGAATGTCAACCACATTAATTATTATTGGAAACCCTTAAATAGAAGGGTTTAAGATATTTCAGACATCTATGACGAACTCGTTCCCTGTGAAGAAATTCTTCGCCAGGTCAGTCAACTGATATACCTATATCACTATCTTGCCATCTCCTAAAGCTATATAACCCTACTCTTACTCTGATACTACACTACTCCTGAGCTTACGGTGAAAGAATAATATTTGTTTAATATTTATCACATTAGTCATGCTTAACCATGTTAATCATGAGTCACTTGTATTGAAACCAAAAGTGGATGGACCTGTACATGGCATCACTGTTGATATTTTAAGTAATAGATTGCAAAGAGTTGTTGTTGATGGGCACTATAGTGAGTATAGGAATGTGGTATTTAGTGTTCCTTAGGGCAGTGTTCTTGGCTCATTACTTTTCATCTTAAATACACATGATGGGTAGTTTAGCCTCGAAAGCAAGTTTGTTACATACACATATGATGCTACTCTCTTGGCATTAATTCCATCTCCTGGATGTAGATCTGGAGTTTCTGAATCCCTTAATAGAGATCTAGCTAGAATTAGTGTATGGTGCAAATTATGGGGTATGAAATTAAATCCTACCAAAACTCAAAGTATGATTGTAAATAGGTCAAGGACAGTGGTTTCTTAAAACACTTCTTCAGAACAAATTGATCACAGAAAACATTAAAAGAATTTCTTAATAAGCCAATTGTGGGTGGGGGAGCGCAATTGAAGAAGACACTGACCTACTGTGTTTCTCAAATGAAAATTTGCTGTCGAGAATCACACCTAAAATTTTTAGTTATACAGAGTTTCAGAAACATTACCAATGCTGAGATCCGGATGTTAATTCTTTCATTCTACCTGATTTTATGTATTGTTCTCCTGTCTGGTCTTCAGCTGCTGATTCTCATATTGGACAGGATCTCACGGTCTATCAAATTTCTTATTCCTGGTCTAGATATTAATCTCTGGCACCCCCATTTAATTAGTTCATTATGCATGTTGCATAATATTTTCATAATTCTGACCATCCTTTCCATTCAGATCTTCCTGGACAGTTCAATCCTGTTGTAATACTAGGCCTAAAGTTAATTTTAATAGTCAGACCTCCATCATGAGGTTCAATACTACAAAGTATTCTAGAAGTTTTAATTCAGCTGTGACCAAGTTGTGGAATGATCTTTCAAATCAGGTAGTTGAATCAGTAGAACTTCTAAAGTTCAGACTTCCAGCAAATGTTTTTATGTTGAACAGGCTGACGTAAGCCTTTTTGTAGTTTATAAAGGAAATAGAATTTTTTCGCGTTACGAAGTATAGCGAAAAATAATTGTCCTAACGACATGTAAGCAGATCTTAAGTGTCTTGTTACTTAAGTTCAGTTGTTATGTAGGCAGTGGCCAATGAGAATTTAGTGTTGGGTGAAACGTATTCAATGTTTGAAGAGGTATTTAGTAAGTGGTCACTTTCTAGCGCACGCTAGCCCGAGCAAGTCGAATTTATTAGCCAGGACGCCAGGCAGGGTCAAATACAGCTTCAGATGTGAATAGTGTTTTCACGTTAGCAATCAGAATGCTGAAACCGTTTCAAGAAGTGATGGACAATCTATTATCCGATTTCCAGCAGAATATTCAACAAGTATCCGCACCTCGTTAAAGTATGATGGAAAACCATTTGAATGAGCATCGCGTTATTTTGAGGAAACTGATACGAAAATGTTAGCATTAGATGCGATTGTTTATCAACTTGGAGGACAAGGAACATCTAAAACTGCTGCAGAAACGAGTTAGTACGCAAAGAGCAGCATCGCCGAAAGTGTCAAGCTAGTTAAAGATCGAGGGAAAGTGTGGATTCATATCAACTTTGATGGAAGAGGTCTAGAGCTCAATAAAGGCCGAGAGTTGACATTGGAGCCAGGAATGTACCAAGAAAGACGTCGAAAAGATAAGTGAAAATATAGCTGTTTTTATTTTTGTATACTTAGCAGTTGGTACAAGGAAATTGGAACATTGTGTTTATTTTATTTTATTGTTTTAATCGCCTGTTGGTTGTTGTTATTCACAATACATTGAACAGAATTAGATTGGGTCCGGTAAGATAGTCATTGACGTCTAAAAGGGCGATCACAAAATTCCATTTCAAAACCGTTACTGTGGTTGTTGGATTGGGTAACAATAGGTCAGAAAGGGACGAATCAGAATTTATTAAGAGAATGGGTGACACTGGTATCAGAAAAACTAAGAAATAATTCCTTTGACGGTGACCAAGAATGGAAATGGTAAGCAAAGGCTGGTTTTTTATTACAAACTTCTTAAGGATTTAATCAGTCTACAGTCTGCTTATCGCATAGAAATCTATTAAAACGTTGCCAATATCTTTCTCATTGGGGAAAAATTTAAAAAGTTTTTTATAATGGATATTCTTTAGATATTTTTGAAGCGGAGGTACATCTTTACTAAAGTTCTTAAGTCTGTTAGATATTGGAGATCTAAGGAAGTGAAGATTGAAGTATTTTTAGATGATGGCATAGCTGCGGATGGTTTATTTGAAAGGGCATTGGATGCTAGCTATTTACTTTAAAAGCTTCAAGATTTGGATTTATTTACAAGAAAGTATAATTGGTTTTCAGACTCTAAATTGTATTTGGAAAGGTTTACAGAGGACGAATACTGAAGGCGAATTTCGTAACTACAGTGTTAGGATAAACTATGTCGTTAAAGACCTTGTTTAGATGCCAAACATTCTGAATTAACGAAAACGTTATTTTAACGAATATCTTTTGGACAGAATTGTCTGTTACATAATTTCCACGAAATTTGTCGTGAAAGGTATTGTTAAAATGAAAACGATAAAGTATTTCTGTATTTTTACATATTGAGCAAAGCTAGTTGAGAACTTAATGAAGAAATATCAGATGCTCCGGTTGAGAGCACGTTTTGACGCAGAAATTCATTCTTTTTATTTTGGTCCTTACTTTAACTATATACTTGCATCAGACTTATTTAACCTATTACTTCATTGTGACGCCTAAGATGTAGGCAGTTTATCACTATATTGTGACGCCTAAGGTGTAGGCAGTTTATCACTATATTGTGACGCCTCAGGTGTAGGCAGTTTATCACTATATTGTGACGCCTCAGGTGTAGGCAGTTTATCACTATATTGTGACGCCTCAGGTGTAGGCAGTTTATCACTATATTGTGACGCCTCAGGTGTAGGCAGTTTATCACTTTATTGTGACGCCTCAGGTGTAGGCAGTTTATCACTATATTGTGACGCCTCAGGTGTAGGCAGTTTATCACTATATTGTGACGCCTCAGGTGTAGGCAGTTTATCACTATATTGTGACGCCTCAGGTGTAGGCAGTTTATCACTATATTGTGACGCCTCAGGTGTAGGCAGTTTATCACTATATTGTGACGCCTCAGATGTAGGCAGTTTATCACTCTATTGTGACGCCTCTGGTGTTGGGAAATTTATATGTTGTGACACCTCAGTAGTAGGTTTGGAGTAATTCTGAAGTTTTTAGCGATGAATACAGCGCATTTTTTTTTTTTTCATATCATGAAAAGAGTGGTTGGAAACTGGACAGCAAATTAATCTTTAAAATCAAACATGAAGGAGCAGGAGGCAGTCGACAGAATTATGTAAAGTACTTTGGCAATGTTTGAACGTTGTTCCAGATAAAATTTTCGATTTTAATGCAAGTAGGTAGCAAAAAGCCAGATTTGGAAATCATAGAAAACCAAAGAATTTAAACTTGTACTGAATACACTGTTCAGGTCATCAATGTAGGTAAGCCCAGAAAGAGTACAAAAGAGCGGATTTTTTGAAGTGTTGTCAACTAACATGGATGAATGGTCAATTCTTTTTACATTTTTCAGAGTTATGGACTTGTGAGAGTTATTAATTCTTTAGACTGTTTTGCTACTTTTAAAAATATGTTGAGGTTTTTAATCTCTAATATTGGTGTCCAGGTACAGAGGCAATTGATGCTTTAACTTGAGGTTTGGCACTATATTGTGACGCCTCAGGTGTAGGCAGTTTATCACTATATTGTGACGCCTCAGGTGTAGGCAGTTTATCACTATATTGTGACGCCTCAGATGTAGGCAGTTTATCACTCTATTGTGACGCCTCTGGTGTTGGGAAATTTATATGTTGTGACACCTCAGTAGTAGGTTTGGAGTAATTCTGAAGTTTTTAGCGATGAATACAGCGCATTTTTTTTTTTTCATATCATGAAAAGAGTGGTTGGAAACTGGACAGCAAATTAATCTTTAAAATCAAACATGAAGGAGCAGGAGGCAGTCGACAGAATTATGTAAAGTACTTTGGCAATGTTTGAACGTTGTTCCAGATAAAATTTTCGATTTTAATGCAAGTAGGTAGCAAAAAGCCAGATTTGGAAATCATAGAAAACCAAAGAATTTAAACTTGTACTGAATACACTGTTCAGGTCATCAATGTAGGTAAGCCCAGAAAGAGTACAAAAGAGCGGATTTTTTGAAGTGTTGTCAACTAACATGGATGAATGGTCAATTCTTTTTACATTTTTCAGAGTTATGGACTTGTGAGAGTTATTAATTCTTTAGACTGTTTTGCTACTTTTAAAAATATGTTGAGGTTTTTAATCTCTAATATTGGTGTCCAGGTACAGAGGCAATTGATGCTTTAACTTGAGGTTTGGTGCTTTATACCAAAGGTTATTAATAAAATGGAGGTAAAAATTCTTAAGTAGAATATTCCTGAGTGAAAGTCCTCTGCATCTTGACTGTTCATATTAACGAGGGAAACTATATTGTTAAACTTTGAGTGTTTACGTAACAAAGGTTTTATTACACGGCAAAGATAAGGAAAAAAAAAAAAAAAAAAAAAAAAAAAAAAAAAAAAAAAAAGGAAATTTTTTGCTGAAATTTAACTTTGATATAGAAGGTAAAGGTTTTTGAAATTACAAGTATATATGTACATTGTTTTATTTTTGGAATCTGCTTTCCAGGATCGTGAATGCAATGAAATGCCAGCAGTCGTCTTTAACGGTGGCATCTAATTTGGACAGGAAATTGGGGGACCTCAGTTGTCATGAGCATCTTCTATCATCGATGAATGGCAGCACCGACAAGGCCTACAAATTTGTCTTTCATCAAAGAGAAACTTACAATAATGGTCACGAGCAAAGCGAAATACCATTGTATGTTGCTTTATTTATCACGCTTCTATTAGATTCCGGCGTTTTAGTAATCTCCAGTGATCAAGCTATTTATGCCATAACGTGCATGCATGAAATGAGGGGTTACATAGATCCAACGGAAAATTCACTTGTTAAATCTTTGCAAGCACCTGTGAAACATTAAGCTGGTAGATCGGTGCATACAAAGGATCTTATAATATGGTGTTGCAGAATCCGTGCGGATTATATTTTCCTATATTGAAAAACTTCTTTATTATTTTGATAGATCATTAAAGTTTTCTTATCTGAGATTTGGGGAATTAAGTTTGTTGTAATTTGAAGATTTCTTAGTTGAACAGGAAAAAAAAAAAAAAATTAAATCACCAATACTGTTTAGTTTTTGATATCGGAAGTTATCACAAATGCTTTTCCATATTTGATGTATTTTGCTTGATGCAGAGGAAGCTAGAATGATTTTGTCCTTTGATCGATTTCTCTTTAAGAAGTTTTTTAAAAGCTCCTGTAATGTAACCAAACATAATTTTTTGTTAAAACTGTGGCTACAAGTTCAAACATCGCAAACGATATCGTCAATGATAGGTGTCTTCATAGACTTGAGTGTTGGTAGTCTGTTTCAAGTAAACATGTTTGTCAAAGGCTTCAAAAAGAGGTTAAATGTGTAAATCATTCAATCGGAGCATTTATTTCTCTCTCTCCATTTTTTTTTTCCTTCTCTCCCTTTCTTTGGTATTATCTAGGGTCAACCGGCACGGTGCGCTATAAGGCAATTTAATGTTTTATTATGTTTATACCTGTAGTGTAGAGAATGCGGAGTGAAGTGAGGACTAGAATTTTTTCGCGTTACGAAGTATAGCGAAAAATAATTGTCCTAACGACATGTAAGCAGATCTTAAGTGTCTTGTTACTTAAGTTCAGTTGTTATGTAGGCAGTGGCCAATGAGAATTTAGTGTTGGGTGAAACGTATTCCATGTTTGAAGAGGTATTTAGGAAGTGGTCACTTTCTAGCGCACGCTAGCCCGAGCAAGTCGAATTTATTATTAATATTATTATCATTATTATTTATTAGTAGTACAAGAGTGAGGTTCCACCACTCAAATTTGAGTTACTCTGCATTATTGCCGTGGATACACAGGTTTCCATAGTTTTTTCAAAACTTGAGATTTTGTTTTTTATCTATGGTTTTTCCTGGGCGGCAGAGGAGGCTTATATGTTAATTTGACAGTTTGTTCATTTTGTTTTAAATATGCACTGCTATATCAGTACAGAAGTTTGTAGAAGTTATTAGAATGTGATGTTATATATAAATTGTTTTTTAAAAAGTATGATTCATTAGAAAAATAAACCTGGCGTCAACCGGCACGGTGCGCTATAAGGCAATTTAATGTTTTATTATGTTTATACCTGTAGTGTAGAGAATGCGGAGTGAAGTGAGGACTATCTATTTTCATGTTGTTACTGCATTAAAATATTCCATTTTAATTGTTCATTATTTCTCATATCATTTATTTATTTCCTTATTTCCTTTTCTCTCTGGGCTATTTTTTCCTATTGGAGCCCTTGGGCTTATAACATCTTGCTTTTCCAGCTAGGGTTGTAGCTTAGCAAGTATTAATAATAATAATAATAATAATAATAATAATAATAATAATAATAATAATAACAAATGTAGAGTCGTTTTGTCGAATTAATGATTACAAGACTTTTGTCATAATCCATTATCTTAATAAGTTCGTATAATTTCTCTTTTAGAATGAAATGAATCTACAGGGAAATTGGGACCTTAGGATAGAGAATCTGAACGATACCTCATTATCTTAAGCAAGTGATTTTAAGACCTTAATTACCGCTGGTGGCCTTAATGGGTCGTTAACACAATAATTGTTGTCATGAATGACTGTGTCAATGAATCATGAGAGAGCCAACTGAGTATAATGATTAATAAAGGAAATATAGGACAGTTTCTTATATTTGAAAGATTATGGGTTTTTGTGGCCTATCAAAAATGACCCTGCTAGGCAATCTGTTGGACTGGAGTTCGAGACCCACCTAAGCTCGATAGTTCCTTGTAGTGTCTGACACCTCGTTATCTTTGAGAGCTAAGGATGGGGTCGGTTTAAGGGGAGCCTATAGGTTAGGTCTATCTGCTGAGGAATCAGCGGCCATTATCTGGCACTCTCTGGTCCTAGCTTGATGGGGAGGGATCTATGGCCTAGACCATATGTCTCTAGTGCATTGTCCTACTAGAGCATGATCAGTATCCCTTGCCTCTGCCATTCACGAGCGACATTTAAACCTTTGAAGGTCTTCAGACTAACCGTTAGATTCAAGGAGGAAAATCTCGTGTCTTTGGAGAAGTAGATTTGAAAAAATTCCATAATGAGTTTTCATGAGATTTCGAAGACAATTTTCATTCCATGAATCATAATAAAGGTTTAGGATGTGGGTGATTATGATGACAAGGAAGAGAGAGAGAGAGAGAGAGAGAGAGAGAGAGAGAGAGAGAGAGAGAGAGAGAGAGAGAGAGAACTACTTCTGTAGGGATCATCCGTCTATGTGATGTCGCTCATTATTTGAAATTTCCAGGGAAATTGTCCTTTTTTGTATGAAAATTGTTGTTCTTTGGATTTACAAACGCAAATGACTATAATCTCTTATGCTAGAATATTTTTCCATGATATTTGGGACCTGATATTTTTATTGATTCCTCTTAGATACTCGATTAGAGTATTTTTGTAAATATTATTGATATTTATATGAAGCAAATTCACACTCTTCAGATTTTTCTGATGGTATAATTCTCAACATCAAACAGTGAGATCCTTAACATTGAGAGAATTAAATTGAAATTTTGAATTTAACTAAGTAGGCCTACCATAACATCTGGGCCCTCACTATTACCAATGAAAATTTTGATGATGAAAATGTCGAACTTGATGCAAAAGTAGGCAATCTTGAAGAGAGTTAGTAAGGCTATGGTAGTCAGCCACAGAGTACACAAGTCATTATTGACCTTAGAACCAGAACTGGATTTCATAGCTTTCCAGAATTCCCAATAACCTGGAAACTTCTTTATGCCGGCAACAAAGCCGAAGAATTATCGCCCTTTTACTTCCAGACATTTTGGAATATTTTCCTTTGTTGTCTCCCCATAAACATTGGAAGGATCAAGAGTCTTCAGAACTTTAGCAATAGATGCAGATTCCCTTCCAAGAAGGACCGGGGTCCTTTAGACATTTGTTTGATTTCATAGTTATATTTCATGGATCAATATTGATATTATTCAATAGTTGATAACATAAAAAGATTGAATTAACTGTTCGTATTCTATGTATCGGAATGTCTATAGACACAAGTACATAGTGTAGAAGGTGTGAGAGTAAACAAGTATGTTTGTGTTAATTAAAGTGCTCGACAATTCGGGGTTTAGATGTAGTGTTTTTAGTTTACAAAAAGCAAGTTTATCGTTCAACTACTAAATTACTGTATGTTATCATGTATTTATGTCCTTTTTTATTAGTGGACACAGCCCTGTGCTCCTTGAGAAATAGATAATAAGTTTTGTGACACATCGATAGCTACTGCCTGGACTCTCTTGCCCTTACTTGGGAAGTGCAAGTATGTATGTTCGATCTCTGATATTTTACGACATCTTTCGCTCATGGGAGGTCTTAAAAAGGACATAGATGATTTAATAAAAGGCATGTTTGATTATCATATTTATTTCTAGTTTATTTGCAACTATACATTGTACATACAAACACATTCGCCCTCATACACATAGGCTACACACAACAATAACCTATAGATAGCATGAGTTTCGACAAATCAAAGAAAAGTCAGAGAAACTAAATACCTCCCATTTCTGTGCCTCTATCAAATCTCCGCATTACGCATTGCGCTGCAATAGAGACTCACTGGAACGTAAGTGACCAAAACACGGGTAGAAAAGCTTATCTCAGTTGGTGGAGTATTTCATATTCATCGGAGACAACTTCATATAAATGATTCCTAAACTTTAGTAGACAAAACTTCCACAAACTGCTACAGTCTTCAAGGACTCGGGGATGAGAGTCAAAGATGTCAGCCAACACAAGTGGATTGTGGGTTGAAAAAAGAGAGAAAAAGTGAAGGAGAGTTATGATCTGCCAACTACCGACATAGTTTGAAAGATTTAATGTAAAATGAAAAAGACGAAACTGGCAAGATAAGTTGACGCTAAGAAGGACCTTGAAAAGTCCCCAAGTGATAGGACATTTTGTTTGTGGATGTCCAATGAATTATTATCATCATTATTACTTGCTAAGCTACAACCCTAGTTGCAAAAGTGGGATGATTCCATAAGTTCAAGGGCTCCAGCAGGGAAAAATAGCTTAGTGGGGATGGGAAATATAGAAATAAATAAATTATATGAAAAGTAATGAATATTGATTATAAAATACATTAGGACCGGTAATTATTTCAAAATAGATAAGAATTTATAGACCTTTGTATAACCCGAGAGAGAGAGAGAGAGAGAGAGAGAGAGAGAGAGAGAGAGAGAGAGAGAGAGAGAGAGAGAGAGCTGTATATAATTGTCAAAGCCATATGAGTTAATGTTAATAAAAGGAGAGGATCATCTGTATAATATAATAAAAGTAAATTAATTGCGGATGCAAATTATAAGACAGGAAAAAAAAATTCAGTTTTATGTGGCAATTCTTAAAGACGAAATCTCCAATGTCAAGTGATGAGCGTTTGTCCAAAACTACGGACTTCCATTTTGACTCGTTTCTGTGGAGACCAAATGCTCCATTTATCTCAGGGTTTCGTTGAAGTTGGTTAAAACACATCATAACATATCTTCTTTTACTCTGATTGTTAATGTTTTATCATAATTATCTCTCTTCTTTTTAAAATGTAAATTTTTGTTCTTTGTTCCCCTAAGGAAACAGAAATTATATATCGTATTGTATTTTGTATACTGAATGGACACAAATTTCAGTAACGTTTACAAATTCATGTTTCGTGTGTTGAATATATATTCTCTTTTTTCCTTTACTTTATTCTTCTTCATTCATTTGCGATACGTTGTCTGCGTGCTTTCTCTACAGTCCTACTTCAATAGCCTCAAGGAATCACGCAGATTCCTTCACACTCTCTAAAGGACTCCTTCCCCATAGAATGTCCTTTCAGAGTTATTTGAATCTATTGTTTTATATACGAGATCCTAAAGTATGTTTTTTTTTTTTTTTTTTTTTTTTTTTTTTTTTTTTTTTTTTTTTTTTTTTTTTTTTTTTTTAATTGGGAGGCAAAATCTATTTCAACTTTCGTCGCTTTCCGTTTGAATGAACTTTCTGAGTTGTGTTTTATTCAGGGTTCAAGGAAAGAATAATTCTTGTAACTCACCCTATAAGTAAAAGCATTGATCCTCTCTCTCTCTCTCTCTCTCTCTCTCTCTCTCTCTCTCTCTCTCTCTCTCTCTCTCTCTCTCTCTCTCTCTCTCATATACTTAGTAGTTAGGCAATAAAAGAGTAAATGTCTTTTTTGAAAGAAGCCATAGTTGTTTTCCACTAGTGTAAGATTGTGAAAACCTTTTCAAACAATCTACTCTACGGATAGTCTTTTTAATAGAAACTCGATGTATAAGTATTAGATTGTCATAAAAGTTCAACTTTGGTTTTTTTTTATTGATAATATATAGAGCACTCTCTGATTATGGTTAAATTTAGTTGAACATTTCATTTATTTACAGGTTTTATCTGGCCTTAATCTGCTCTTGTAATTTAATCGTCATTTTCCTTTGGAAATATGAGCAGTTTTGTATTAGAAGACATTTATCAATGATGCGGGTGTCTTGCAAAAGATAGTTTCCCGCAGTAAGGGAATAAACTCTATAAACTCCACAGTGTTTCTACTTTCGGCGACAATGTGATAATAAGTTGTTATATAATCTTTAGTTATTAGCATAACTAATTTTATCTGTGTATTTTATATCACATATTTTATATCACATTTTAACAGATGAGTCTTTTGCGATGAGGTCATTTGAGAGGGGAAAGACAGAAACAGATGTCTCACTATCTCATGCATACATACTGAAGGATTAAGACACTGTCTCAATATATACACGAGTTTTCTTCTTCCTGTACTTGCTAATAGTATATTTTTTCAGAAATTAAAAACTTAGTAACATCTCAATAGGCCACATGAACTCACATGAGTACTAACACACGCACAAACACTCAAAAATAGATTATAAGCCATTCATGTTGAGTGGGGATTGTGTGCGTTTATGTGTGTGTGTGTGTGTGTGTGTGTGTGTAAAACAGTCTATCTGATTGCTTATATAGTATCACAAAAACGTTAGGGCCATTTCCAATCTGCTTACCGAGTGGCGCACAAGACCAGTTCCTTGATTTAAGGGCAGATTGAAAAGAACTGCAAACATAGTTTGCCTTAAGATAAGAAAATTATTCTAATTTATATTTCATCCGTAGGAGGAAATCTGCACATCCAAATGTGGTGTTTCTCAACTGTCCATAGACTAGTAAATGAGATATGTTAAAATAAACTTTTGAAACTTGTTACAATTCTACCACTGAATTCCTTTATAAAAAAAAACAGCTGATGCTTCTTTACAAACGAGTAAAAGAAAAGAGACAGAAATCAATCGTCGTATTTGGCTGCCTTCTGTTGCCCTTCCAGAAATTGATTAAAAAAATAAAAATAAAACTATGACAAAGAGCTTAGTGACATCTCAAGTCTTTCCTATACATACATGAACTCACATAACTACTGGCATATGCAGAAGCACTCAAACATGAATTATAAGCCATTCATGTTGAGTGGGGATTGTGTGCGTTTGTGTAAAACTGCATGTCTGCAAGACCAGAGATTTATGAGCACATTGAACAGCTTACATTAAGATAAGAAAATCATTCTAATTTAGGTTTTATCCGTAGGAGGAAAACTTTACATCCAAAGTAGTGTTTTTCAACAGGAAATAGCTTTGTGAAGGAAACATCTTAAAGTAAACTTATTCTTGTTACAATTATTCTACCTCTAAATTCCTTTTTTCAAAGACAAATTTTGGGTTAAGTACAAAGTTTAGTAATAAATGTTTATACGACTGGAATAGAAATTCCTTTTTCTGATCAATTCTTTGATAGATTCCTATTTGAAAAGGTCTTTGTATTCCCGAAGGAATCTGATCCGATGAACATTCCCCGAGACAGGAATAGGGAGGATCCAAAAGGGAATTCCTCTCTGATTCCCTGTAATTAATTTCATTGGAGAAATTCTTAATAAGGAAATGGAGCAGAGTACGAAGTGTTCTGATGTAGTCTCTCTCTCTCTCTCTCTCTCTCTCTCTCTCTCTCTCTCTCTCTCTCTCTCTCTCTCTCTCAAAGAAACTTGAGAATAGTTCCAGAGACGAACTACTCTAATAAAAGGAGGTTAAAGGTAAATAGTTTGTGCTATAAAATCAATATGTGAAATATCGAATATTGATTAAAATTCCAATTGGTCAAATTTCAAAGTAAAACTAAAATACTGAAAATTAAGTAAACTCTATTTGCATTTACAATCAATCTGACGTAGAAATAGAATGTAGATATTTATGTTAGGAATTGAAAAAGAAATTGTTTTAATTTGAGTCCTTTCCTCAAACGTTCACTGAATGAGCAGGATTGTTATTCCCAGCGACACTTGGAACACGAAAGGAGAAAGATTGATTCATTCATTGCAAGCATTAATTATCTCATGTCATTCTCTATCGGCTTCATCTCTAATTCTCTCATCGTTAATGACGTGTGAGGGAGTTGATGTAGAAGAAAGTACATACAGCACACACGAACACACACACACATTTCCCCTAAATAGTTGAAATTTAGTAATATAGAACTGAAAAGGAAATAAAGAGGGACGGACAAAGAATTCATTATTAGGAGACCTTTGTCCCTTAACTTCGAAATGTTATTGAAGGAGATAACATTAACTTAGGGATGAGATATTTCCCCTTCTGAGGATAAAAGCTGACTTTGGTGCTTTGGAAAGGAAGATAGAAATCCCCTCTCTCTCTCTCTCTCTCTCTCTCTCTCTCTCTCTCTCTCTCTCTCTCTCTCTCTCTCTCTCTCTCTCTCTCTACATTAGGCCAGATGGTATCTCTACATCTACGCCGAGATCAAAGTGATGAAGTATTATTAGTGTCAACTCATTTCTTCCAACATGAATCTCACACAATGATCTGAATAATGAGTAACACTATGGGGAACAGCAAGTAAGGATTTCTTTAATTATAGAAGAAGAATAGAGATATTATTCGTAGAGAAGACTTTCCATCCCAAAGAATTTTTATTCACATCCAACTCTAAACTGGTGTTTTTATCTTGATTTTCTCTGTGAGTTTTTGACTAAGTGTTTTATTATGTCTCGATGAATGAGTTAATGATAACAAAGGCAATGACCATCATAGGATCGCTTTTATAACATTAACAAAACAATAATAGCAACTACTAAGTGTTGCATGTATCATAAGAATTATTTGGCAGACGCCTTTTGTAGCACTTGCCATTTGAAAACTAAGAACGAGTGAAGCAGACGACCGTGCAAGAAACAACACAATATTATAAAGACGTTTGAATAGCTGAAGGGAAGGTGCCTTGCCTGGTGTCTAAGGCTTGTCATTAAAAGGAACATATCAGAGTAGTGCAAAGATATCCAATGGGATACTTGGCTAAATCTAGCAGGATTTTATAAAGAGGAAAATCAAACGTCGTTACTGAAGGCTCTCTCATTAGTTGCTTGTGGTATTAGTAATAGTAATGGTATATGGAATTTCTTGTATTGATTCACACACTTAGACACCAACCCTACTCTCTCTCTCTCTCTCTCTCTCTCTCTCTCTCTCTCTCTCTCTCTCTCTCTCTCTCATTTTTTCGATGAGTCACGTCTCTGAAAAGAGTACAATAAGGGAATGAGCACCAAACGAGGATATTGTTTACTTGAAATTTCTGTTGCTTCTTCGTATTGCCTCAAAAGCTCCTGTTCACACATACATTGCTTAGTTCTAGCAATCAAATGTTTCACCGAATTACTCAATCAGTTTGTTGGTTAATATTTCAATTTTGTTTTATGTAGTATGGAATTATGGTTACTGAAATTCCCATTTTGATGTTGTAATGACTCTTGGGAAAAACTATGTCAATTCTACATTTTAAAAATCAAAATTTACATTATTCAACTAATATTAGGCGGGGGCATAGAATGTGAAACCTTTCTCTCTCTCTCTCTCTCTCTCTCTCTCTCTCTCTCTCTCTCTCTCTCTCTCTCTCTCTCCCTCTCTCTCTCTCTCTCAAACTTTTAAAGGTGTACAAGACATTTCATATTTTCACCTGGCGACAGGAAAGACTAGTAATTATTAAGAATTTGGTATTTCAATTGCCCTACTCTTGGTACCATCAAACTGTCTTTCCTGCCTTCCAGTCTTTAAAGATGGGTAGTTTGCTAACTCCTCATCCTTCCATATGCTTTACTCGAGCGAAAACGGCGACGAGGAGGCAGGCAGCCCGGCCGTCCGACAGTGTCAGAAAGAGAGACACAGAGAAGAGAGCTGAGACCTCACTCACCTGGGAAGGTTCCTGCAATTTTGACTCTTCCGACATGCCTGTTTTAGGCTAAAGGCTTTTATTGGAATCCCCGGTCTACGTCACCCTCTTGTGAACATCTGCCAAAATCCATCTGCAACGCCTTTGTGCATGGTTCGACAATGGTGAGTACCAAGAATATATAGGGCTTATTTTTAAGGTTATCATTGCGAACTCTCATTGCCTTGTGTTGCCTATTAAAGTTTTTCCTGTCTTGTCATTTTTAATATTATGAAGATTTGTAATAGTTTTTTGTGGTCAATATGTTTTATATATCGTATTCTCTTGTCCTTTCAGGTGATTTAGCTCTCGGACTAGTAACTCTAGCTTATTCATAAATTCACGTTGTTAACACTTGGGTAAGAGAATCGTCTAATATATTGTTTCGAGTGATTATATTTATGACGAATTGTCTCCCATGTTACGACCGAGCAAATTTATATTAGGTTTACCGTTCATTTCAGGATGGTGTTCGATTTCGATGTATCGGCCCTTTTATTTCCTTCCTGGTACTAATGTAAACCTCAGTTACTCAATAGTAAGGTAATTTTAAGTGGGTTATTATTCCGATGGGTATATTCTTCTACATAAATGACCATGACTTTAAGATACTAATCTTCCTGAATATTTCTTTACAGACAGCGAGCGAAGCAGAACGAAGGAAACGCCCTACGATCTGCGTGAATTGCCTTGTTCTCCAACCAATTGTTTGTAACTACGTTACTACGTCATTTTAAAGGCTTATTTATGTAATAAATATCATATTTAATTACATTTTTCCTTCCAACCTTTATTTCAAATCACAGATTTTTATGGTGTTCTGCTTATGGCACCCAACGTGGGGCAACACAATGAAAGGTGCTTAATGATGGTGCAGATGATCCAGTAGAGAATTGACCACGACTAGGGCTCCCAATAGTCTCTCATATTTCTATTTGTAAGACATTGACATTTTCCTTTCCAGGATATTAACATTTTTATACATATTATTTTCCTTTTCAGAAAATTAACATTTTATTGTTTTGAATTTGTTATAAGTTTGTTATAATGGCTAACTTACAGGTACTGATCGGACAACGAAAAGTCATTCGGAGAAAAGTCACCAAACAATTCAATAGGTCTGACACCTATTCTGCCCTTACACAAGAAGAAAAGTTAGCTATTAAAGGTGTTCTTGTTAATTATAGAAACAAGTTGTCAGAGCTAGATGATCAACTCCTCTTGAAGAAATTTCCTGACGTATCTGATAAAGCAGAGTTAGAGCCAGAATTAACAAGTTGCCAGGATTATCTAGATAAAATTGAGCATTGTTTACCATTACTTGAGATTTCTAGGGGTAATAATGGTTCTAATATTCCCGACGTGGCCCGCAGTTTACTGAAACAGCCAACAGCTCCTCTTCCTAAGTTTACAAGCAAAGAAGGAGAAGATTTATTGAAATTTATAGCAGAGTTTGAGGCTACAACTAATGCATTTCAGTATCCAGACAGAGATTTACTTTTATTGTTGAAGCAACAGATAGACGGTCGAGCAAAGACTTTATTAAGTTCTCTGGAAGCTGATAAACAGCGTTATTTAGATGCCAAAGAACTATTGATTTCCGCCTTTGCTTCTAAGGAGGTTTGTAAAAACAATGCAATTAGGAAAATTACGGAGTTAAGTCTAAGAGAGGGTGATGATCCCTTCACATTTATTTCCATCCTCCGATCAGTATGCGAAGCAGTCAAGACTTTTAACATTGGAGCGGATGAATTTGTCAGACATTTTGCTTGGCATGGCTTAAATGGGCGTTTTCAGCGCCATCTTATTAATATTACAGGAAAGACTCATCCTTCCTTAAATGACATTATTTCACATTTCTTTGCAGCTTGCGAAAGGTACGAAAGTGACGGGAAAGGTGTTGAAAGCTTGAAATGTAAAGCTTCACCTGTAAAGACATTAACACTCCCTCTTCGTAAAGAGAGAACTACCAGCATGGCTGCGGAAGCAGTAACATATGATAAAGACAGGTCTTCGCCTCAATGTTCTTTGTGTTCTACGGTTGGAAATACTGATAAACTTCACTTTATTCATAAGTGTCCTAATTTTCTTTCTCCTACAGATAAAGTGCTTATTTTAAAATCTAGAAATGGATGTGTAAAATGCGGCCAGTTTAATCATGTTTCCGATAAGTGCCGTTTTAAATTCAAGAGACGCTGTTCAAATTGTAACAGCTGGCATATGACTTACCTCTGTGATAGGAGTCTGTCACCAGGCAATAAATCTAAAAATATTAATAACTGCAAATCCAAGGTGGAAACTTCTCCTCAAATAAGCAGCGGTGTTGCCGTCCTTCCTACTTGTCATGGTGATTCCATTTTACCCACCTTTTCATTTAAAGTTGGGGGGACTGCTTACAGAGGACTGAAGGACAGTGGTTCGCAGAGCACGCTTGTCACTAAGAAATTGGCCGTGGAGAATAATCTTAAAATCATTAACTCTAAAGTAAATCTAACAGTTAATGGGTTTAATGGTAACAAGGAGTATTTTACTGAAATTGTTGAAGTTCCTGTTACGATCGGAGATAAATCCTCTATAATTTATTGCTTGGTTGTACCAAACATTAATGTAGCATTGAAATTACCTCTGCTTGGTAGATTAGTTGATAAATTTCAGGCACAAGGTGTTAAACTAGCTGATCAATTCCTTAATAAATTTTCTCATGAAATTGATAATGTTCAGCTCATTTTAGGTATAGACTTCGCTTATTGTATTGCAGGTACAGATACAATGTTTGGAGGAATAAATTCATCGATGTATACTGAGTGTCATGCAGGTATTTTGCTGTCTGGTAGCATTGATTTAATGATTAAGAATATTGATAATATAGCTGATACGAGAGTGCAAACCTCGGCTGTTAGTAACCCATTTGAGTGTAGTTCTGCTATTCATATCCAGAGTAGTTCCTTTTTGTTGAACTCTAAAGTTGATATTTTTGCCGATGATGACATTAATACTGACTTTGAGGTAAACTGTTCATTTTCTGTAATAAATGAAAGAGGTATGCTTATGGAGAAACCACTGCAACAGGCCACTGATCAACTTCTAGAGTCAGAATGTAATTATTACTTAAATTACGATCAGAATTCCTACAATGATAAAAGTATTGAACTTAACAACCAGTTGGTCGAATTTACCATCAAAACCCTTCGTCGTAGGGAGTCTGATGGACGTATTATCGTCCCCTTGTTGTGGAATGGGAAAGTTTCTCATTTACTTTCAAAGAATGAAAATCTATCTAAGTTAATATTAAGGTCTAACCTCAAGAGACTTAAACGACATCCAGAACGTTTGCAGCTCGTTGACCAAACAATTAAGGAGCAATTGAAGGCAGGCATAATTGAACCCATTTATGATTTAGAAGTGTTTAAAAGTGAGAACCCTCAACATTCTTTTTTACCACACATGTCTATCTTTAAGCTGGGTAGGGATAGTACCAAATGTAGGATTGTATTTTTGTCCAACCTTAGGGATTCTTCTAATAATACATCTTTGTCATATAACCAGTGCATGTATTCAGGGCCTACGTTAAACCAAAAATTGTCATCTTCCTTTTTACAGCTTAGATTTGACCAAAAGTTACTCATATTTGACCTTAAGAAAGCCTTTAATATGTTATCTTTAACAGAAACTGATCAATCTAAGTTATTTTTTTGGTACAAAAATGTGAATCAAGGCGATTTTTCCTTATTGGCTTTTAAGAATGTAAGATTACCTTTTGGCCTTAGATGTAGTCCCTTTTTATTAATGATTTAATTATATTATATACTTGTGTTACAACCTTCAGATGATTCTCGAATAGCAGATTTAAAGAAATTTATCTATTCCATGATTTATATGGACAATGGGGCTATTACTGCCAACACTTCAGAGGAGTTAGAGTTGTCGTATAAACAGCTTTCAAATATATTCAATCCCTATAAATTTGACATTCAGCAGGTTGTAACTAATGACTTGACTTTACAGGATGAGGTGGACCGCGAAGCCGAGGCAGCTACACCTTTACGTAACAAGTTGTTTGGTTTAAACTGGGACCGATGTTCCGACGAAATTTTCACTAAACCAATTTGTCTTGATCCCAATGCTAATACTAAAAGGTCTCTTTTACAGACAATTGCTTCACAGTTTGACCTTTTTGGTTTTAATATGCCATTGTTTAATCGCTGTAGATTGTTCATGCATCAATTACAGTGTCAAAAGAATTTACATTGGGATTAACCATTAACGCAAGAATTGCAGAGAGAATGGATTAATATTTGCAGGCAAACCAACAGAGCTCCTCCTTTAAAAATTGCTAGGTGTGTTGGTCCACTAGATGGCAATTATGATATTTATATTTTTTCAGATGCTTTTAAGGACATATTTGGTTGTGTACTCTATTTACAACATATTGAATCCAATCGCTTAAGCTTTATACATGCCAAAAACCGACTTGTAAATAAGCAATTTAAGAGTAAATCCATGCCCTCTCTGGAACTTAACGCAATACATTTAAGTGTTGAGTGTGCTCTTGAGATTTACAAAGATTTGTCTGGATCTGCTTGCTTAAAACCCTTAAAGGTTAATAATATTCACGTATATACTGATTCTCTCTGTGCCTTACATTGGCTGAACTCTGCTGCCTTGAAATTGGACAAATTAAATAAATATTCTCCATTTGTCGTAAACAGACTTTATAATATACAAAGAATGTGTGAAACTGTTCCTATAAAATTTAGCTTTATTTCAGGAAAAAACAATCCTACGGACATAATCACCAGATGTGTGTCATACAACCAGTTGCAAAATTCTTGCTTTTTTTTCAGGACCAAATTTAAGTATAAATGAAGTTCCAGAATTGTTAACTACCATACCAGCATTTGAGATGCCCACTGAGGTTCAAGCAACTCCTTCCACAGCTCAGGTTATTGAAGTTGCTAACAATCTTATTGATATTAATAATTATTCCAATTTCAGGAAACTTGTGTTGAATTTTCGCAGAATTTTCTTAGTGGTGCACAAGTGGAAGCTGAAAGCGAAAATTGCTTGCTCACCAGTCGCTAATTACTTTGCCCAGGCTATAAATTACTTGTTAAACACTGAACAAAGGAAGCATTATCCTGAGGTATATTCTTACCTACAGCATGGTCTTAATTCCAGAAAAGACATTCCTCCTATTATAACGCAACTTAATTTATTTTTTGATTCACAGGGTCTTTTGAGAGTTAAAAGTAAATTCAAAAAATGGAATTATGGCTTAAGTGGAAATTACCCTTTATTATTGCACCCAGACAGTCATTTGACCAAACTAATTATTTGGGATGCACACCTCAAATTGTTACATTCAGGATGTTATTCTGTATTAACAGAGCTCAGAAAGCATTATTACATCCCTAAACATTTCTCAGTTGTGAAAAAGGCTCTTAAACAATGTGTTCATTGTCGTAGGTTTAATAATCGTTATATAAGGTTAAATCAGAACTTTTACAGAGACTTCAGAGCAGATCCTCCTACGGTTCCTTTTTCTAACATATTTATGGACTATCTAGGACCCTTCAATACGAAGAATGGAAAAGAGACCCGTAAGGTTTGGTTACTATGTATCACCTGTACTTGGTCTAGGGCAGTTAACCTCAAAATTTGTAGGAGTTTGCATGTTGCAGAATTTTTAAGAGCATTTCAGCTACACTGCTTTGAATACGGGATTCCTCAACTTTGTATTAGTGATCTTGGAACTCAGTTGGTGGCAGGAGGTAATACCATAACTTCCTTCATTAGTGACCCTCAGACGCAATTATATTTTGAGGAAAATAATGTAAAACCCCTCTCCTTTCAGCAACATTTCAAAGGCTGCAGTCAATTGGGATCATTAGTAAAAGTCTGTGTAAAAATGGTCAAAAGATTAATGTTTGGAGCAATTAAGAATTTTGTATTGACGTATGTAGACTTTGAATTTCTTGTCTGTAATATTGTGCATCTCATTAATCGATGACCTATAGCCTTCAAAGAAGGTGTTCGTGCTGAGACTGACCACGTGCCCGAACCAATAACGCCAGAACAGCTCGTGCGAGGCTATGAATTGACTTCTCTAAACCTTATACCTAATCTTCAACCTCTTTCAGTTGAAGATCCAGAATTTGACCCTGATAATCTAGCTATTTCTCAGAATTACGTGAAGTTGTGTAAAATTAGGCAGACGTTAATAGAGACCTATCATAATGAGTTTCTTGGTACTCTGATTCGGCAAGCAGTTGGCAGAAAGGGGTGGTATCGTCCCGTTACTCATAAATTACTAAAGGTTGGCGATGTTGTATTAATCAAGGAGGAACATACCAAAAGGAATAATTATCCTCTAGGCATAATTCTAGAAGTTTTTAAGAATGATTTGGGTGAAGTTACCCATGCTATTATTAAGAAGGGAAAAACAGGCCAGACATCAAGGTTGCATGTAAATAATATTATTCCAATACTAGAAATCACAGGAAGTACCAATTCAGCTACTCCTGATGTTAGTAATTCTGTTACTTCGTCCTTAAGGCCCAAAAGAAAGGCTGCTATATTAAGCCAAGAAAGGACAAGACAGATGCTTTAATCTTTATTCAGTATTTGTATTTTCTTGTATTTAATTTAATTATTTTTACATTTTTTTAATGTATTTTTTCGTACAATTGTCCTGTTACATATGTTTCAGGATGCAATTTTTTCATGTCTGAAAAAATCCCATCTTTGCCCCTGGACTGTACAAGACATTTCATATTTTCACCTGGCGACAGGAAAGACTAGTAATTATTAAGAATTTGGTATTTCAATTGCCCTACTCTTGGTACCATCAAACTGTCTTTCCTGCCGTCCAGTCTTTAAAGATGGGTAGTTTGCTAACTCCTCCTCCTTCCATATGCTTTACTTGAGCGAAAACGGCGACGAGGAGGGAGGCAGCCCGGCCGTCTGACAGTGTCTTAAAGAGACACACAGAGAAGAGAGCTGAGACCTCACTCACCTGGGAAGGTTCCTGCAATTTTGACTCTTCCGACATGCCTGTTTAAGGCTAAAGGCTTTTATTGGGATCCATGGGAAGGTTCCTGCAATTTTGACTCTTCCGACATGCCTGTTTTAGGCTAAAGGCTTTTATTGGGATCCCTGGTCTACGTCACCCTCTTGTGAACATCTGCCAAAATCCATCTGCAACGCTTTTGTGCATGGTTCGACAATGGTGAGCACCAAGAATATATAGGGCTTATTTTTAAGGTTATCATTGCGAACTCTCATTGCCTTGTGTTGCCTATTAAAGTTTTCCTGTCTGTCATTTTTAATATTATGAAGATTTATAATAGTTTTTTGTGGTCAATATGTTTTATATATCGTATTCTCTTGTCCTTTCAGGTGATTTAGCTCTCGGACTAGTAACTCTAGCTTATTCATAAATTCACGTTGTTAACACTTGGGTAAGAGAATCGTCTAATACATTAATGTTTCGAGTGGTTATATTTATGACGGATTGTCTCCCATAGTACGACAGAGCAAATTTATATTGGGTTTACTGTTCATTTCAGGATGGTGTTCGGTTTCGGTGTATCGGCCCTTTTATTTCCTTCCTGGTACTAATGTAAACCTCAGTTGCACAATTGTAAGGTAATTTTAAGTGGGTTATTATTCCGATGGGTATATTCTACTACATATATGACCATGACTTTAAGACACTAATCTTCCTGAATATTTCTTGACAGACAGCGAGCGAAGCAGAACGAAGGAAACGCCCTACGATCTACGTGAATTGCCTTGTTCTCCAACCATTTGTTTGTAACTACGTTACTACGTCATTTTAAAGGCTTATTTATGTAATAAATATCATATTTAATTACATTTTTCCTTCCCACCTTTATTTCAAATCACAGATTTTTATGGTGTTCTGTTTATGGCGCCAACGTGGGGCAACACAATGAAAGGTGCTTAATGATGGTGCAGATGATCCAGTAGAGAATTGACCACGACTGGGGCTCCCAATAGTTTCTCATATTTCTATTTGCAGGACATTGACATTTTCCTTTCCAGTATATTAACATTTTATTTAAATAAATATAATTTTCCTTTTCAGAAAATGAACATTTTATTATTTTGCATTTGTTATACGTTTGTTATAATGGCTAACTTACAGGTATTGATTGGACAACGAAAAGTCATTCGGAGAAAAGTCACCGAACAATTCAATAGGTCTGGCACCTATTCTGCCCTTACACAAGAAGAAAAGTTAGCTATTAAAGGTCTTCTTGTTAATTATAGAAACAAGTTGTCAGAGCTAGATGATCAAATCCTCTTGAAGAAATTTCCTGACGTATCTGATGAAGCAGAGTTAGAGCCAGAATTAACCAGTTGCCAGGATTATCTTGAAAAAATTGAGCATTGTTTACCATTACTTGAGATTTCCAGGAGTAAGAATGATTTTAATAATATTCCCGACGTGGCCCGCAGTTTACTGAAACAGCCAACAGCTCCTCTTCCTAAGTTTACAAGCAAAGAAGGAGAAGATTTATTGAAATTTATAGCAGAGTTTGAGGCTACAACTAATGCATTTCAGTATCCAGACAGAGATTTACTTTTATTGCTGAAGCAACAGATAGACGGTCGAGCAAAGACTTTATTAAGTTCTCTGGAAGATGACAAACAGAGTTATGTAGATGCCAAAGAACTATTGATTTCCGCCTTTGCTTCTAAGGAGGTTTGTAAAAACAATGCAATTAGGAAAATTACGGAGTTAAGTCTAAGAGAGTGTGATGATCCCTTCTCATTTATTTCCATCCTCCGATCAATATGCGAAGCAGTCAAGACTTTTAACATTGGAGCGGATGAATATGTCAGATATTTTTCTTGGCACGGCTTAAATGGTCGTTTTCAGCGTCATCTTATTAATATTACAGGAAAGACTCATCCTTCCTTAAATGAAATTATTTCACATTTCTTTGCAGCTTGAGAAAGGTACGGAAGTGACGGGAAAGGTGTTGAAAACTTGAAATGTAAAGCTTCACCTGTCAAAACATTAACACTCCCTCTTCGTAAAGAGAGAACTACCAGCATGGCTGCGGAAGCAGTAACATATGATAAAGACAGGTCTTCGCCTCAATGTTCCTTGTGTTCTACGGTTGGAAATGCTGATAAATTCCACTTTATTCATAAGTGCCCTAATTTTATTTCTCCTACAGATAAAGTGCATATTTTAAAATCTAAAAATGGATGTGTAAAATGCGGCCAGGTTAATCATGTTTCCGGTAAGTGCCGTTTTAAATTCAAGAGACGCTGTTCAAATTGTAACAGCTGGCATATGACTTACCTCTGTGATAGGAGTGTGTCACCAGGCAGAAACTCTAACGATATTAATAACTGCAAATCCAAGGAGGAAACTTCTCCTCAAATAAGCAGCGGTGTTGCCGTCCTTCCTACTTGTCATGGTGATTCCATTTTACCCACCTTTTCATTTAAAATTGAGGGGACTGTTTACAGAGGACTGAAGGACAGTGGTTCGCAGAGTACGTTTGTCACTAAGAAATTGGCTGAGGAGAATAATCTTAAAATCATTAACTCTAAAGTAATGCTAACAGTTACTGGGTTTAATGGTAACAAGGAGTATTTTACTGAAATTGTTGAAGTTCCTGTTACGATCGGAGATAAATCCTTTATAATTTATTGCTTGGTTGTACCAAACATTAATGTAGCATTGAAATTACCTTTGCTTGGTAGATTAGTTGATAAATTTCAGGCACAAGGTGTTAAACTAGCTGATCAATTCCTTCATAAATGTTCTCATGAAATTGATAATGTTCAGCTCCTTTTAGGTACAGACTTCGCTTATTGTATTGCAGGTACAGATACAGTTTTTGGAGGAATAAATTCATCGATGTATACAGAGTGTCATGCAGGTATTTTGCTGTCTGGTAGCATTGATTTAATGATTAAGAATATTGATAATTTAACTGATACGAGAGTGCAAACCTCGGCTGTTAGTAACCCATTTGAGTGTAGTTCTGCTATTCATATCCAGAGTAATTCCTTTTTGCTCAACTCTAAAGTTGATATTTTTGCCGATGATGACATTAATACTGACTTTGAGGTAAACTGTTCATTTTCTGTCATAAATGAAAGAGGTATGCTTATGGAGAAACCACTGCAACAGGCCACTGATCAACTTCTAGAGTCTGAATGTAATTATTACTTAAGTTACGATCAGAATTTCTACAATGATGAAAGTATTGAACTTAACAACCAGTTGCAGAATTCTTGCTTTTTTCAGGACCACATTTAAGTATAAATGAAGTTCCACAATTGTCAACTACTATACTAGCATTTGAGATGCCCACTGAGGTTCAAGCAACTCCTTCCACAGCTCGGGTTATTGAAGTTGCTAACAATCTTATTGATATTAATAATTATTCCAATTTCAAGAAACTTGTATTGATTTTTCGCAGAATTTTCTTAGTGGTGCACAAGTGGAAGCTGAAAGCGAAAATTGCTTGCTCACCAGTCGCTAATTACTTTGCCCAGGCTATAAATTACTTGTTAAACACTGAACAAAGGAAGCATTATCCTGAGGTATATTCTTACCTACAGCATGGTCTTAATCCCAGAAAAGACATTCCTCCTATTATATCGCAACTTAATTTATTTTTAGATTCACAGGGTCTTCTGAGAGTTAAGAGTAAATTCAAAAAATGGAATAATGGCTTAAGTGGAAATTACCCTTTATTATTGCACCCAGACAGTCATTTGACCAAACTAATTATTTGGGATGCACACCTCAAATTATTACATTCAGGATGTTATTCTGTATTAACCCTGGATAGGTACGATGGGTCGTTCGCGACCCCGAGCGTCAAAAAAAAACAGGTTTTTCTCACGTGACTCACCCCAGTGACTGAATTTGTGGGTGATCGACCTGCAGGAGGTGTCTCCCCTACACGCTCTAGTAGTGTCCAGATGTGCATTGCTGTAGCTGTACTCCTTCCCCGATTTCTGAGACGCGTCGGGGTCGAGCGCGACCGAGTTTACCCTTCTAAGGTAATTTGCATAATTATCAAAGTTATTACGTATTATGAAATTGTCGTAGAATGGTGCAACTTGTATAGGTTATCAGTTGTGGAAAGTCTTGGTGGATTGTTTGGCTACCATGTGCATGATTTTTTTTTTAGTTAAAATGTCGTTCATCACCACGAGGACCATTTTACCGAGAGTGCCCCTTTTTCCTTTTTTTTCATTTTTTTGCCAAGTCATTTTTCCGTAAGATATTGCCAAATAGTGTCGTAAAACTTTTGCTTGTTTAGTGTTGGAAAGTGTGTCTAGATGATCTGGCTACCCATGCGTGACTTTGTTTTTGTCAGATACGACGTAGTTATTGGTATATTGGGTATTTAACTGCGGTTACCAATTTCTGTTTTTTTTCAATATTTGTAAAAATTACTACGTAGTAAGGAATTGCCGTATATTATTGATTTTTTTTTTCATGTTTATGTGTTAGAAAGTGTGCCTTGATGGTTGGGCTAACACGTGCATGTCTTTTTTTTTATCCGAGATGCCGTATATTAGAATGTCGGGCATTTTACCGCGAGTGCCCCTTTTTCATTTTTTTTCATTTTTTTGCCAAGTCATTTTTCCGTAAGATATTGCCAAATAGTGTCGTAAAACTTTTGCTTTTTTAGTGTTGGAAAGTGTGTCTAGATGATCTGGCTACCCATGCGTGATTTTGTTTTTGTCAGATACGACGTAGTTATTGGTATATTGGGTATTTAACTGCGGTTGCCAATTTCTGTTTTTTTTTTTCAATATTTGTAAAAATTTACTACGTAGTAAGGAATTGCCGTATATTATTGATTTTTTTTTTTCATGTTTGTGTTAGAAAGTGTGCCTTGATGGTTGGGCTAACACGTGCATGTCTTTTTTTTTATCTGAGATGCCGTATATTAGAATGTTGGGCATTTTTCCGCAAGTGCCCCTTTTTATTTGTTTTGCATTTTTTTGCTTAGTCATGTTACCGTAAGGAATTGGAAAGTAGTGTCGCAAAACTTATATTTTTATAGTGTTGGAAAGTGTTTCTAGATGATCTGGCTACCCATGCCTATTTTTTTTAGCCAGATATGGCGTATATATAAGTATGTGTTCGATTTTCCTGTGATTGCCATTTTTTCGTTTTTTCCCATTTCTTTCAAAATTACTACGTACTAAGGAACTATCACAGAGTAATGATTCATTTATATGTTTATTTGTCGGAAAATGTGCCTTGATGGTTTGCCTAGCACGTGGCTGAAATTTTTTTTTTCTGAAATGTCGTATATTAGAATGGCCATTTTTCCACAAGTGCCCCTTTTTATTTGTTTTGCATTTTTTTGCTTAGTCATGTTACCGTAAGGAATTGGCAAGTAGTGTCGCAAAACTTATAATTTTATAGTGTTGGAAAGTGTTTCTAGATGATCTGGCTAACCATGCCTATCTTTTTTTTTTTTTAGCCAGATATGGCGTATATATAGGTATGTGTTCGATTTTCCTGTGATTGCCATTTTTTCGTTTTTTCCCATTTCTTTCAAAATTACTACGTACTAAGGAACTATCACAGAATAATGATTCATTTAGATGTTTATTTGTCGGAAAATGTGCCTTGAGGGTTTGCCTAGCACGTGGCTGAATTTTTTTTTTCTTCTGAAATGCCGTATATTAGAATGTTAGCCATTTTTCCGCGAGTGCCCCTTTTTATTTGTTTTGCATTTTTTTGCTTAGTCATGTTACCGTAAGGAATTGGCAAGTAGTGTCGTAAAACTTATATTTTTATAGTGTTGGAAAGTGTTTCTAGATGATCTGGCTACCCATGCCTATCTTTTTTTTAGCCAGATATGGCGTATATATAGGTATGTGTTCGATTTTCCGGTGATTGCCATTTTTTCGTTTTTTCCCAATTCTTTCAAAATTACTACGTACTAAGGAACTATCACAGAGTAATGATTCCTCTAGATGTTTATTTGTCGGAAAATTTTGTTTACTTCTTTTTTGATTGAATATCATCAAATTTCTTTAGCTAAAATATTATATTTTACATTTTTTTTTCAATTTTATTTCCCTTCAAAAAATTTTTTTTGGGTCAGAATTTTAATTTTATAGTCGTAAAATAATCGACAATTATCCAGCAACCCACCATACAATTTTTATGCATATCCAATAATGATTAGATTAGTAAATAACACCTTGAAATTGACATACCCTTCCTACATTTCAAGTGGCAGATTAGGGAGTCTGAGTCAATGTGGTTGGCGGCCATTTTGTGGACATATCCGAAGCGTAAGTTGCCCTATCTATATATATTCTTGTTCCCTATAGAATTTGTGATATTTTGGTATATTTTTACCTGCATAAATATCATATTATATATTAAATATATGTATTTTTTTACGAAATTTCTAAGTACTCAAAAAATTACCTTTAGATATGGCCCCTGATATAAATGTAATTTACAAAATAATAAAGATTTTTTTACATATTTCTATTTTAGGATAACATATGTTTATTCCCTAAAAAAATTAGCCACTTCCTATTTCATTTGGGTACCCAAAAAAATTCATGAAATTTGGACAAATTTTTTTGGCCAAAAAAAGTTACCCTTTTTTTCTCATTTCAGATCTTCACCTCCATGGGTCTGACTTCATCCAAAATACATCAAGATGTGTCCTAAACATTCAAGAATCAATTCCTAAAAGGATTTGTGTATATATGTATAGACTTTTTTTATGAATTTTTATATCAGGTCTTTTTTTTCTACTTAATTTTTTAAAATATTTATAATAAATAGTTTTTCTGCAGATGAGTAGTATTTATCTTTAAAGTTGTTTTAAGCATTCATTGAAGTTTTTTTTGGCAAAAGAAAAAAGGAGGTTACTGCAAAAACTGATTTTTCAAGAATTTTTTTTGGCGTCGGGGTCGTTCGCGTCCGAGTATACCCTTAAAGGGGTGTCTGAGAAGCGTACCTATCCAGGGTTAACAGAGCTCAGAAAGCATTTTTACATCCCTAAACATTTCTCAGTTGTGAAAAAGGCTCTTAAACAATGTGTTCATTGTCGTAGGTTTAATAATCGTTATATAAGGTTAAATCAGAACTTTTACAGAGACTTCAGAGCAGATCCTCCTACGGTTCCTTTTTCTAACATATTTATGGACTATCTAGGACCCTTCAATACGAAGGATGGAAAAGAGACCCGTAAGGTTTGGTACCTATGTATCACCTGTACTTGGTCTAGGGCAGTTAACCTCAAAATTTGTAGGAATTTGAATGTTGCAGAATTTTTAAGAGCATTTCAGCTACACTGCTTTGAGTACGTGATTCCTCAACTTTGTATCAGTGATCTTGGAACTCAGTTGGTGGCAGGAGGTAATACCATAACTTCCTTCATTAGTGACCCTCAGACGCAATTATATTTTGAGGAAAATAATGTAAAACCCCTCTCCTTTCAGCAATATTTCAAAGGCTGCAGTCAATTGGGATCATTAGTAGAAGTCTGTGTAAAAATGGTTAAAAGATTAATGTTTGGAGCAATTAAGAATTTTGTGTTGACGTATGTTGACTTTGAATTTCTTGTCTGTAATATTGTGCATCTCATTAATCGACGACCTATAGCCTTCAAAGAAGCTGTTCGTGCTGAGACTGACCACGTGCCTGAACCAATAACGCCAGAACAGCTCGTGCGAGGTTATGAATTGCCTTCTCTAAACCTTATCCCTAATCTTCAACCTCTTTCAGTTGAAGATCCAGAATTTGACCCTGATAATCCAGCTATTTCTCAGAATTGCCTAAAGTTGTGTAAAATTAGGCAGACATTAATAGAGACCTATCATAATGAATTTCTAGGTACTCTGATTCTGCAAGCAGTTGACAGAAAGGGGCGGTATCGTCCCGTTACTCATAAATTACTAAAGGTTGGCGATGTTGTATTAATTAAGGAGGAACATACCAAAAGGAATAATTATCCTCTAGGCATAATTCTAGAAGTTTTTAAGAATGATTTGGGTGAAGTTACCCATGCTGTTATTAAGAAGGGAAAAACAGGCCAGACATCAAGGTTGCATGTAAATAATATTATTCCAATACTAGAAAACACAGGAAGTACCAATTCAGCTACTCCTGATGTTAGTAATTCTGTTACTTCGTCCTTAACTTAACCAAAAGAAAGGCTGCTATATTAAGCCAAGAAAGGACAAGACAGATGCTTTAATCTTTATTCAGTATTTGTACTTTCTTGTATTTAATTTAATTATTTTTACATTTTTTAAATGTATTTTTTCGTACAATTGTCCTGTTACATATGTTTCAGGATGCAATTTTTTCATGTCTGAAAAAATCCCATCTTCGCCCCTGGACTGTAAAAGACATTTCATATTTTCACATGGCGACAGGAAAGACTAGTAATTATTAAGACTTTGGTATTTCAATTGCCCTACTCTTGGTACCATCAAACTGTCTTTCCTGCCGTCCAGTCTTTAAAGATGGGTAGTTTGCTAACTCCTCCTCCTTCCATATGCTTTTCTCGAGCGAAAACTGCGACGAGGAGGGAGGCAGCCCGGCCGTCCGGCAGTGTCAGAGACAGACACACAGAGACCTCACTCACCTGGGAAGGTTTCCACAATTTTGATTTGTCCGACATGCCTGTCTTAGACTAAAGGCTTTTATTGGGATCCCTGGTCTACGTCACCCTCTGGTGAACATCTGCCAAAATCCATCTGCAACGCCTTTGTGCATGGTTCGACAATGGTGAGTACCAAGAATATATAGGGCTTATCTTTAAGGTTATCATTGCGAACTCTCATTGCCTTGTGTTGCCTATTAACCCTGGATAGGTACGGTGGGTCGTTTGCGACCCCGAGCGTCAAAAAAAAACAGGTTTTTCTCACGTGACTCACCCCTGTGACTGAATTTGTGGGTGATCGACCTGCAGGAGGTGTCTCCCCTACACGCTCTAGTAGTGTCCAGATGTGCATTGCTGTAGCTGTACTCCTTCCCCGATTTCTGAGACGCGTCGGGGTCGTTCGCGTCCGAGTTTACCCTTCTGAGGTAGTTTGCATAATTATCAAAGTTATTACGTATTATGAAATTGTCGTAGAATGGTGCAACTTGTATAGGTTATCAGTTGTGGAAAGTCTTGGTGGATTGTTTGGCTACCATGTGCATGTTTTTTTTTTTTAGTTAAAATGTTGTTCATCACCACGAGGACCATTTTACCGCGAGTGCCCCTTTTTCATTTTTTTTCATTTTTTTGCCAAGTCATTTTTCCGTAAGATATTGCCAAATAGTGTCGTAAAACTTTTGCTTGTTTAGTGTTGGAAAGTGTGTCTAGATGATCTGGCTACCCATGCATGACTTTGTTTTTGTCAGATACGACGTAGTTATTGGTATATTGGGTATTTAACTGCGGTTACCAATTTCTGTTTTTTTTTCAATATTTGTAAAAATTACTACGTAGTAAGGAATTGCCGTATATTATTCATTTTTTTTTCATGTTTATGTGTTAGAAAGTGTGCCTTGATGGTTGGGCTAACACGTGCATGTCTTTTTTTTTATCTGAGATGTCGTATATTAGAATGTCGGGCATTTTACCGCGAGTGTCCCTTTTTAATTTTTTTTAATTTTTTTGCCAAGTCATTTTTCCGTAAGATATTGCGAAATAGTGTCGTAAAACTTTTGCTTTTTTAATGTTGGAAAGTGTGTCTAGATGATCTGGCTACCCATGCGTGATTTTGTTTTTGTCAGATACGACGTAGTTATTGGTATATTGGGTATTTAACTGCGGTTGCCAATTTCTGTTTTTTTTTCAATATTTGTAAAAATTTACTACGTAGTAAGGAATTGCCGTATATTATTGATTTTTTTTTCATGTTTATGTGTTAGAAAGTGTGCCTTGATGGTTGGGCTAACACGTGCATGTCTTTTTTTTTTTATCTGAGATGCCGTATATTAGAATGTTGGGCATTTTTCCGCGAGTGCCCCTTTTTATTTGTTTTGCATTTTTTTGCTTAGTCATGTTACCGTAAGGAATTGGCAAGTAGTGTCGCAAAACTTATATTTTTATAGTGTTGGAAAGTGTTTCTAGATGATCTGGCTACCCATGCCTATTTTTTTTTAGCCAGATATGGCGTATATATAAGTATGTGTTCGATTTTCCTGTGATTGCCATTTTTTCGTTTTTTCCCATTTCTTTCAAAATTACTACGTACTAAGGAACTATCACAGAGTAATATTTCATTTATATGTTTATTTGTCAGAAAATATGCCTTGATGGTTTGCCTAGCACGTGGCTGAAATTTTTTTTTTCTGAAATGCCGTATATTAGAATGGCCATTTTTCCACGAGTGCCCCTTTTTATATGTTTTGCATTTTTTTGCTTAGTCACGTTACCGTAAGGAATTGGCAAGTAGTGTCGCAAAACTTATATTTTTATAGTGTTGGAAAGTGTTTCTAGATGATCTGGCTACCCATGCCTATCTTTTTTTTAGCCAGATATGGCGTATATATAGGTATGTGTTCGATTTTCCGGTGATTGCCATTTTTTCGTTTTTTCCCAATTCTTTCAAAATTACTACGTACTAAGGAACTATCACAGAGTAATGATTCCTCTAGATGTTTATTTGTCGGAAAATTTTGTTTACTTTTTTTTTGATTGAATATCATCAAATTTTTTTAGCTAAAATATTGTTTTACATTTTTTTTTTCGATTTTATTTCCCTTCAAAAAAAATTTTTTGGGTCAGAATTTTAATTTTATAGTCGTAAAATAATCGACAATTATCCAGCAACCCACCATACAATTTTTATGCATATCCAATAATAATTAGATTAGTAAATAACACCTTGAAATTGACATACCCTTCCTACATTTCAAGTGGCAGATTAGGGAGTCTGAGTCAGTGTGGTTGGCGGCCATTTTGTGGACATATCCGAAGCGTAAGCTGCCCTATCTATATATATTCTTGTTCCCTATAGAATTTGTGATATTTTGGTATATTTTTACCTGCATAAATATCATATTATATATTAAATATATGTATTTTTTTACGAAATTTCCAAGTACTCAAAAAATTACCTTTAGATATGGCCCCTGATATAAATGTAATTTACAAAATAATGAAGATTTTTTTACATATTTCTATTTTAGGATAACATATGTTTATTCCCTAAAAAAATTAGCCACTTCCTATTTCATTTGGGTACCCAAAAAAATTCATGAAATTTGGACAATTTTTTTTGGCCAAAAAAAGTTACCCTTTTTTTCTCATTTCAGATCTTCACCTCCATGGGTCTGACTTCATCCAAAATACATCAAGATGTGTCCTAAACATTCAAGAATCAATTCCTAAAAGGATTTGTGTATATATGTATAAACTTTTTTTTTATGAATTTTTATGTCAGGTCTTTTTTTTTTCTACTTAATTTTTTAAAATATTTATAATAAATAGTTTTTCTACAGATGAGTAGTATTTATCTTTACAGTTGTTTTAAGCATTCATTGAAGTTTTTTTTGGCAAAAGAAAAAAGGAGGTTACTGCAAAAACTGATTTTTCAAGAATTTTTTTTGGCGTCGGGGTCGTTCGCGTCCGAGTATACCCTTAAAGGGGTGTCCGAGGACCGTACCTATCCAGGGTTAAAGTTTTCCTGTCTGTCATTTTTAATATTATGAAGATTTGTAATAGTTTTTTGTGGTCAATATGTTTTATATATCGTATTCTCTTGTCCTTTCAGGTGATTTAGCTCTCGGACTAGTAACTCTAGCTTATTCATAAATTCACGTTGTTAACACTTGGGTAAGAGAATCGTCTAATATATTGTTTCGAGTGATTATATTTATGACGAATTGTCTCCCATGTTACGACCGAGCAAATTTATATTAGGTTTACCGTTCATTTCAGGATGGTGTTCGGTTTCGATGTATCGGCCCTTTTATTTCCTTCCTGATACTAATGTAAACTCTCAGTTGTTCAATTGTAAGGTAATTTTAAGTGGGTTATTATTCCGATGGGTATATTCTTCTACATAAATGACCATGACTTTAAGATACTAATCTTCCTGAATATATCTTTGCAGACAGCGAGCGAAGCAGAACGAAGGAAACGCCCTGCGATCTACGTGAATTGCCTTGTTCTCCAACCAATTGTTGGTAACTACGTTACTACGCCATTTTGAAGGCTTATTTATGTAATAAATATCATATTTAATTACATTTTTCCTTCCCACCTTTATTTCAAATCACAGATTTTTATGGTGTTCTGTTTATAGAATGAAAGTTCTCTTCCTGTTCGTTTCATGAAAAAATTCCCTATGTCCTCCTGACATCCCTGAGCAGTTGATAGTTGTATTGGAACCATCTGGGAAGATATTGAAAGAGCGTCACCTGAGATGAGGGAAGCAGAGGGGTAGTCCGTGCATGAGAGAGAGAGAGAGAGAGAGAGAGAGAGAGAGAGAGAGAGAGAGAGAGGGGTAGGCTGGTGAGTTGTACACATACATCACATTACGACGTATATTTGCTGCTTTTTACCATTTCTGTTCACTATAGGCTACTTATAATCCTGTCTTTGTTGTGGATTGATGATGTCGATCACAAGTAAACCCCGGACGATTTTCTAACAGTTGAGATTCCTGTTTTTGGCCGAAGGAGGAACAAGGGAGTCATAATTCCGTATGATTCATAATAAGGAGAAACGAAATTTGTAGAACGATTTTTCGACTGAAGTAAAAACAGGTGACTCACTCTCATTTGGAGCTTTTTCATTATCCTCCATCAAATGTTACAATTAGGAAATCTCTTCTTTCGTCTGTGTTCCCAATTCCAAATATATACATATATAAAAACACACATATGTATATATAACACTCGAAGCTTTAACGCAAGACCCTTTTGAATCCTTTTCCCTAAACAATATCTATTCGAATCTGGTGAGATGCAACAATTGTCTATTCTCTTCCTTCCTCCTCCTCTCTCTGGCAGTTTTTATGCAACCTATGCATTTTCCCTTTTTGCATTTCATCAAGTTCGATTTTAGCTTTGCCCCTCTCTCTCTCTCTCTCTCTCTCTCTCTCTCTCTCTCTCTCTCTCTCTCTCTCTCTCTCTCTCTCTCTCTCTCTCTCTCTCAAATCTTCGAGTTAAGTCATAATATAGAAAAGATTGAATATTACATGTTCATTCCAAATTGATGTTATCTACATTAAGTCAAACAAATAATGATAATAGAAAAGGTTAATACTGAAAATAATGATAGTCTACAAACAAACAATAACAGTTTTCTTTTTATCTTACGAGGTGTTTTAAATATGTAAATAAACATCAGAAGACAAGACCTAATTTCAAAGCTAATATGAATCCTTCATGTATTTCCCAGGATCGACATATCTTTCCTTCAGTAAATACAATACAATTACCTGTAAAGATAACTGTAATAATTGTAACACAACAGTCATCTCATCAAAGAGAAGAAATTTAATAGGATTATTAGTTTAATCCTTGTAATAGTTTTAATCTTCTAATCTTTTCTGATCATGACGAACATCCATCTCTACATCATTTGAACAAACACATGAAGACTAGTAGACAATTGAATTGGAAAGGGTTTTGTGTCATTAATGTAACCCATTTCCTCAAAACAAACCTTCAGGTGTCATACCCAAAATCTTTCCCCTCTCGATACCTTCTAAAATATGGTGAAGATTCAATTCTAATTTTTCATCTCCCCTTCTCTTTTGTGGCATATAATCTTTCAATTTATACTTTACTCTTTTTATCAATTCATCGATATCTCAATTATCTCTTGGACTGGGTAAGAGAGCAAAAGCCTTGTAATTATAGTTGGGTTACAAAGAAACCAGAATAATTCCATTTTGAGTTTTGTTGGCTCCTGGACCTCCACTATATGGTAGATTACTTCTTCTTCTTTCATTTGTTCTTTACTTTATCTACTTTATAAAAATAGATAAGTTTTCTTCCTAAATTTCAATGGAACTTGTATATGCCATAACTGTTCTGTGACATAATGTCATCGTTTAAGCTTCATGTTATTAAAACGGCTCTGCTAAGATCTTATGAAATTAGTCTTTTTCATACACATTGTGCATAAAACTGAAACAAGTTAAAATACTAAAGAGACAGAAATGATTAAATATTTAAATCTGTAAAATAGAATGAAAGTTTTCTTCCTGACCGTTCTATGAAACAAATCCCTTTGTCATCTGACTTCCCTGAACAGTTGATAGTTGTATTGGAACCATCTGGGAATCTCAACGTCTGTTGCAGTCCCAAAATGAAGGTGTTTGAAGCATGGCACCTGAGAATGGAGGCTGAGACAGTTGGGTATGATTAGCCCGTGCATGGAGAGAGAGAGAGAGAGAGAGAGAGAGAGAGAGAGAGAGAGAGAGAGAGAGAGAGAGAGAGAGAGGGGGGGTAACTAGTGTGGCTTTGAATGATCTGCATTAGGAACTCAAAAGATTCTTTATTCATTGGTGTTGCCTGACGTCAGTTGGGGAGCCAATTTAATTATTCAGTAAAATTGTAGCGAGGTAGTTTAATAATCCTCTCTCTCTCTCTCTCTCTCTCTCTCTCTCTCTCTCTCTCTCTCTCTCTCTCTCTCTCTCTCTCTCTCGTGCAAAAGCAATTTTATTGTTCCATGTAATCCCCGCAAAACATGAGTGATCGAGGGATCCAGGCTTCGTTTCGCACATGTGTCAATATTCGCTTGATTGATGAAAGGCAAAACTGACTTTTGTCTGAGAGAACAACTCGTTCCAGGAAAGATAGATTACAAACAAGATTTTCATTTCTGCAGCAGTTGAGATATTGACATATATCGGAAAAAAATGGCTTATGAATACATTTCCTATTTTAGGTAGCATAATGAAAAGAGGATGGAATGAAGGTTGTGAAAGAAAAAGGGAGGCAAATGGAAACAGGAAATCAAGAGTAAGTTCTCTTCTTTCAAAAGGCAACATAACTCCTTGCAAGGGAATTTTACATTAAGTGATTTAAACAGATTATTTTTTTCTTACAATTTATATTTTCAGATTATCCAATAGATTGCATTTCAAAAAATAGCAATATTCTGTATAGGATTCCCTGTTCCAGTGATAATAACATGTCTTTATATACACTCTTGGAAAAATCTGTTATTTTAATCGGAAATTCTCCGTAAAAATATACTGTTCTCAACCGTATTTCAGAAAATTACAGGCCACCGTGATTTTACCTTACTTTGTTATTGTCTTTTACTGGTTGGCGAACTTAATATCACTCCTTTACGTCAATATATCCGTTTATAAAACGGTAAAAATCCTAGAATAAGTGTTGGCAGACATTTACCGTTTTTATATTGCTAATTTTTAATAGTATACATATGGATTACACTACTATATATATATATATATATATATATATATATATATATATATATATATATATATATATATATATATATATATATATATATATATATATATATATATATACCGTATGTGTGTGTGTATCATTTGTTGATATTTCAGTTTCGAATTACTCCATGCTGCGATTTTTTAAGTGTGGAAACCTGGCTGCCCTTACTGCATCCAAATTTTTACTTGTAAAAATTACCATTGAAAGAAAATAAATTTTTAGTTGAACATAGTTTAATTAACATAATTATTTCTATAATGCCAAGAAGGAACTATTTTTCACTTAAGAAACTTAAAACCTTTCCCGTGACCTTTGTAGAATCATTATGATTCCTTGCCCAAACTTTGGAGTTTTATATTATTTAACCTATTCAATATCTGAATAAAGTCCTCTGGATGTTTAACGTGTGTGGAAGAAAAAGTCCTTCGAAAGGGAGATAGCAAGTCCGCCAATCATTTTGATATGTTATAGATGAAGTTTGACGCAAGGGAATAGAAAGTCCTTTGTGTTCTGGGGTTGGGGGATGGGTGTCGTAGAAATATGTAAAGGACAGGTTTATTATTCTTAACTTTTCCAAGATCTTAATGTCTTTTATATTGTTGTATATTTTCCCAATAAATCTAAAACAATTGAAGTGCAATTGTATTACGGGGATCTTTGGTTAATTTCTCATAGGTGGTGTCATCTTGCAAAGGTTGTTGAGCTTTGTTTATGATACACAGCTTGTCTGTTTATTAAGAATAACGACACTGCCGTCTTTTATAGGATTCGGTTATGATGATGTTTTCTGATTTATATAATAGGAAAAAAAAAAATTGTGAAGCCTTATATAGGGAGATGATTTTTACCTTTATTTCGGTCGACAAGAATCCTTTTAAGACAAATTTTAACTTTTCATCATTTGAGCCGCTATCAAAGCACAAGGTGACTCGATGCTTAGCTCCAAAGGTGGTAGCATCCCACCAAAGTCTACGCTGACTTGCTTATGTAACTGTAGGAAGTCATGTCCCAAAACAACTGGAGCCACGCAATCATCCATCAAGTGCAGACAGAACTCAGGGTTTACTCTTCCACTTACGGTTAAATCGTAATTGCAACACTTTTTAAGTTTCATTGTCTGTTTGGCATTGGCTATGGTTATGCAGCAGGCTGAAGAACGAGTCACTGAGTTCATAGCCTTAGCTACTTTGGCATCTATAAAGCTTTTAAATGGTTCAGTGTCGACCAGCCCGTCCAGGGCCTCGCCTCCATTCAGTTCAACAGGTAGGACAGTTTTGTAGACACTTCGTAGTGCAGGAGAAGCTGCAGCCCCAGCGGCCCCTGTTATGGAAGCAGGGATGGACTGTGGGAGGTTGTCTGGGACTATTCCAGCTACAAGATTAGAGTTAGTTGATTCACCATTATTATTCCATTGTTTTCTTTGCGACTTGCAGACACGAGCATAATGACCTACCTTCTGACAGTTGAAACACAAGGCTTTCTTAGCAGGGCAGTGGGATCTGGGATGTAGGGTTCCTCCACAAAAGAAGCACCTCTGACCACTGACGGCGGCAGCACACTCACTTGGATTTGAGGAGTCACTCATTTCGATCAGAAAACTGTTGGGATCCGTTTCAGGTTTTGCCTCTTCATCTATCAATGCTGCCACTGTGGTATTGGTTTCACTTGCATAAGATGCCGAATGCAGTAGAGTCATTTCCAGTGCACAGGCTTGTTTCACAGCTGAGGATAAGTCCAAGGATAAGTTCTCTAACAGTCTCTGTCGGATTGCATTAGATGCCATACCCGTGATGTATGAATCTCTGATGGCCAGTTCTTCAACCTGAGCAGCTGTACAATCAGTGAAGCTACATTCCGAGGCCAGACATTTGAGGCTATCCAAAAAAGCATCTAGAGTCTCGTCATTCTGTTGCTTGCAGGTGGCTAATTTGTATATGGCAAACACCTCTCTTTTTTGTTTCATAAATGTAGCCTTCAACGGGCTTATGGCAGTGGCATGTGTGGTGGCACTTTTAATTATCTTTAACAGTTTACAAGATACGTGAGCAAGAAGAAAGGCCAACTTATCTGGATTTAAGTCCGGGTTGATGGCCGCACAGAAGGCCTCAAAGTTATCATACCACATAATCCTTTTGCCCTCCACATCGGCTGATTCTGGGTCCATGTCAATTGGGCTGGGCATCAGAAACTTGTGCATGGTGAATATTAAGCCGAATAAATTATGGAATACCAAACACAGTTGCTGGAACGTTGGCTTTATTCGGCTTAAAGTGGTGGCAAGGTGTTGGCCAAGCCGGTACAGTGTTAGAGACTCAACGTTGCCAAGCAAGCATACAAACACAAGCAGTCACTATTACCAATTCACACCACACTGGCATGAAAAATTAAATACATATAAAAGAATTAAGTGGCCTTCATTATTTGTTACAGTCAACAGAAAGGTAAATATTTACAAATTTAAATTAATGAGGTAAGTAAATTAACGAGTTACTCATACACAAATCAGTCAGTTTGAACATCCAATGTGGCATTACCGTTTGGAACAGAAAGCAACGCATCGACCCCTTTTACTAATCATTAGTATTTTCCATAGGTAAAGCGCACATACGAGAGCTCAAGAACACTTTCAGGGTAGAACTTGCTGGCTAAAAATGCTTGGTTATAGATTTGCCTTTGTTTGTTAAAGGATACCTCAAATATTACGTCCTAATACATCTCTTTGCCTATCAAAGTAGGGGCTTAATCTTTCTCTAAAATTGTCAGTGTGTGAGTTTTATGGACGACATGACCAGATGAATTTGTGAATGGTTACGAATGATTTTACAAAGTTTCAAATTTCATGATTCCATAAATCAATGGTGTCTGATCCGGTTCGAAGGACCATTAAGAATAGAAGTTAAATTAATGTGTGGGAAATGATTCTAGGAAAACCTTCCCACTCCGATTTCCATATTCCGGCTTGGAGACGTAGAGCGCCAACTCTCTCACATTAAACTGACCTGGGAGATGTAACAAACACTTTTTGCTAACCATACACACGTTTCTTAGAGATAAAGTTTTAATCATTTATATCTTAAAGGGCAGTATTGGAATAAGTTTATATTTATTAAGAAATAAGTTCACATTAGACCTGTTGATATAGATATCTTTAACCAACAAGAATTAAGTGATTCTTTTTGCAATGATGTAAGTTAAAATAAGAGGAGTCAACTTGAAGGTTTCAAGAGACTGAGAGGAAAGAAAAGAGATTCAGTTTATAACCAATTGCAAACAACAAAAGAGAGAATTTACATTTATTACTAATAGCGAAGCCGATTTGTAGTAACTGACTACATCGATGTAGGCGAGAGTTTTCATTCAAAAAGATTCTTGATAAGGTTTTTCTTATACTTCGAAGTAGATATTATTCCTTACAAGTAGATTAATTGGAGACGCATCATACACTGAAGGAAGGAACCCAATTGTTACCACGACCTAAAATTACTTGAATTGGAATCAAGCCATAATATTGATATCCCAGTTAAATCCGGTTCCCTTTAGGATAAGCAATAAATCACAAATGATTTTGCAATATGGAGGAGGTTTCAGAAGTTATCATCAAGAAATGATCAATTAACTGGGTCCGACTGATTCAGGTATATAAATATCTAGGTAGGCTACAGACAGTGTTGCCATTTTAGGATGATGTAATAAGTTGCAAGCTCAATACTTTAAATTTCCGGTAACTTTGTATTGTATTACTGGGTGAGATTTCAAACAGAAAATATATGCTTTCCTATAGTAAATAACGTGATTTAACCGAATTTGATGTTCATTTCAATCGGAAACAAACAGATCAACCAATTAGGCTAACTTTAAGTTGCCGAATTGGTTGCTGTTATTACGGATGAAATGAAGGTGAAAACCGGTTAAATCCCGTTATTTCTTACAGGGAAACATATGTTTTCTGTTAAAATGGTTAAATGTAATCACTGGTCCCATATATGTTGTGTTAAAATATTTAAATATAAGCATTTTTTTAACGGTGTCACTTCTCTTACGAATATACTGCGAACGATAACTTTAGCAACGTTACCAATAATACACAGTGTTACCAATGTTGACGTATGGTACACAGAGTTACCAACGGCACGCTGACATTACTAACGATAGCAATGATAGATATTTCCATACGTATTTTAAATAATTTCTCCATATAAGTTTTACTCAATATATAAAAAGTACAAAAGGGCACATAACCTAACAAACCCACCTAACCTAGTCTAGTAGTATGACAGGTCTCACACCTCAGGTATTTACTGAAAATGGTAAAATTCTCCATGGTACAAATGATACACAGAGTTACCAAGAGAGCGTATTTTTTTTTTTTTATAAGAAAAAGTAGTTTTTTCCTAGGTTATATTGCCCTGTAATACACAAAAATAAAACCAGAAAGCTGGCACAGAACCTAACAAACACACCTAACTTTGACTTGCCTTTACAAAGAAGACGTTGAAACTTGCGGGTCACGGGAGTCTTCCATGGGGGGTAGACGACTTTTTCCTAAAAATGTACCTTTATAGGAAGTAACAGTATAACCACAACGACGTTTCTTTTTGGTTTTAGGTATGGTGGATTCGGTATTGCAATAAAACACGTGAATGTCTTTCCTGTATGATAGAGGGGAATTACACTTGGGGCACTGCAAGCGTTGAGGAATTACATTGTGTGATTTCAGGAAAATATCAACAGTAGCAGAAGAATCATAAAAATCACCATGGAATTTAGCAAATGCTTTTAGCTACGGAATACTGCAGCCATTACAAGTATCTATAATTTCCTCCATCGTAAAATACGAAAAAATAAATCTCACTTGAAATGATGGACACCTTACTTGTCCAAAGGTTACAAAGGAAAAGGGCTTTGTGGAAGAGGAAAGAAAAGACCACTTAAAGAGACAAAGGAAGGGGATAGGGAAATATCAGTTGTCAACCCCCTTGTGTAAACTTTGAATACGTAGCGGTTCCTGATTGGTTAACAGAAAAATAAGGGAATCTAGAGGGTAAACATAAATGAACTGGTAGGGAAACTAGTCCAGGGAAAGTATTTATGTGAAACTGAGGCGTGAAAAGGAAATAAAAACAATATAGGAAGGTAAAATGGAATGAATGATAAATAATATTGAAAGGAAATATAAAATGAGATGGTTTTGCTATAAATGAACTGGATAGGGAAACTAGTTCAGAGGAAGAATTTATGTGAAACCGGGTAGTGAAAAGGAAATAACAAAAGAAATAAACCCAATTTAGGAAGATAAAATGGAATGAATGATAAATAATATTGAATGAGAATATAAAATGAGATGATTTTAAAAGGAATAGAATAATTAAACGAGTAATAAAATGGGAAAAAGCTTCTGCGCAGGGGGGAAGGGTTTCTGCGTAGGGTGAAACTGGTATGCACGCACGAACGAACGTATGGGTGCTAATGTTAGCATGGAATGTTAACATTTGATCTACATCAGACGTTGGCAGTATTGATTACTGTATTTTTTCATGACACAATCTTTGCAACGGCGCCTCCAATGTTTATCCAGATATACTGTTTTGTATTTTCCTCCGATAATTATAATTTCAAGAAGGTAATGTATAGAGAAGAAAAGGCTTGTTTTACGTTTATATATCGATTCCCCAGTATGTTTTCCCCACCCAAACCCCCGAGTTCTCACTGGGGTTCCCCCATTATCAGAGGATATAGATGTATATATATTTCTGAAACTATTCATTTGCGACGGGAACGAGTGTCATTTTCGAAGAGGGCGTAATTTTTTTCTATAAGAAAAAGTAGTTGTTTTCCTAGGTTACATTGCCCTGTAATATACTACAATGAAACCAAATTTCCTCTTTGATAGAATTTTTTTGAACTGTTTTTGTTTAGCTACTTTATGAATCTTATTTTTACTTACATCATTGCAAAAGGAATCATTTATATTTTGTCTGATAGAGATATTTATGTTAACAGCTCTAATGTGAACTTATTTCTTAATAGATATAAACTTATTTCAATGCTACTCTTCAAGATATAAATCGAATTAAAACTTTATCTCTAAGAAACTTGTTCATGATTAGCAAACTGTGTTTGTTGTATCTCTCGGGTTTGTTGAATGTGTGAATGTTGGTGCTCAACTTCTCTAAGCCAGGAATTCAGAAATCGGGCCGGGGAGGTTTTCCTGGAATCATTTCCTACTCATTAATTCAAATTCTAAATTTTAGTTGCCCTTCGAACTAGATCAGACACCAATGACTTGTGGAATCATGAAATTTTGGATCTTTGTAAATTCATTCGTAGCATTTGGTCAAGTCGTCCATAAAACTCGTACACCGGCCATTTTGGAGAATGATTAAGTCCCTACTTTGACAGGCAAAGAGATGTATTAGGACGTAATATTTGTGGTATCCTTTAACGAACAAAGGCAAATCTATAACCAAGCGTTTTTAGCAGAACTGTTCTACCCTGAAGGGGTTCCTGAGGTCTGGTATGTGCGTTTTAGCTATGCAAAATACCAATGATTCGTAAAAGGGGTCAATGTGTTGCTTTCTGTTCCAAACGGTTATGCAACATTGGATGTTTAACCCTGGATAGGTACGCTCCTCGGACACCCCTTTAAGGGTATACTCGGACGCGAACGACCCCGACGCCAAAAAAAATTCTTGAAAAATCAGTTTTTGCAGTAACCTCCTTTTTTCTTTTGCCAAAAAAAACTTCAATGAATGCTTAAAACAACTGTAAAGATAAATACTACTCATCTGCAGAAAAACTATTTATTATAAATATTTTAAAAAATTAAGTAGAAAAAAAAGACCTGACATAAAAATTCATAAAAAAAAAGTTTATACATATATACACAAATCCTTTTAGGAATTGATTCTTGAATGTTTAGGACACATCTTGATGTATTTTGGATGAAGTCAGATTCATGGAGGTGAAGATCTGAAATGAGAAAAAAAGGGTAACTTTTTTTGGCCAAAAAAATTTGTCCAAATTTCATGAATTTTTTTGGGTACCCAAATGAAATAGGAAGTGGCTAATTTTTTTAGGGAATAAACATATGTTATCCTAAAATAGAAATATGTAAAAAAATCTTCATTATTTTGTAAATTACATTTATATCAGGGGCCATATCTAAAGGTAATTTTTTGAGTACTTAGAAATTTCGTAAAAAAATACATATATTCAATATATAATATGATATTTATGCAGGTAAAAATATACCAAAATATCACAAATTCTATAGGGAATAAGAATATATATAGATAGGGCAACTTACGCTTCGGATATGTCCACAAAATGGCCGCCAACCACACTGACTCAGACTCCCTAATCTGCCACTTGAAATGTAGGAAGGGTATGTCAATTTCAAGGTGTTATTTACTAATCTACTTATTATTGGATATGCATAAAAATTGTATGGTGGGTTGCTGGATAATTGTCGATTATTTTACGACTAAAAAATTAAAATTCTGACCCAAAAAAATTTTTTTGAAGGGAAATAAAATCGAAAAAAAAATGTAAAATATAATATTTTAGCTAAAAAAATTTGATGATATTCAATCAAAAAAGAAGTAAACAGAATTTTCCGACAAATAAACATCTAGAGGAATCATTACTCTGTGATAGTTCCTTAGTACGTAGTAATTTTGAAAGAATTGGGAAAAAACGAAAAAATGGCAATCACCGGAAAATCGAACACATACCTATATATACGCCATATCTGGCTAAAAAAAAGATAGGCATGGGTAGCCAGATCATCTAGAAATACTTTCCAACACTATAAAAATATAAGTTTTGCGACACTACTTGCCAATTCCTTACGGTAACATGACTAAGCAAAACAATGCAAAACAAATAAAAAGGGGCACTCGCGGAAAAATGGCTAACATTCTAATATACGGCATTTCAGAAAAAAAAAAATTCAGCCACGTACTAGGCAAACCATCAAGGCATATTTTCCGACAAATAAACATCTAAATGAATCATTACTCTGTGATAGTTCCTTAGTACGTAGTAATTTTGAAAGAAATGGGAAAAAACGAAAAAATGGCAATCACAGGAAAATCGAACACATACCTATATATACGCCATATCTGGCTAAAAAAAAAAGATAGGCATGGGTAGCCAGATCATCTAGAAACACTTTCCAACACTATAAAATTATAAGTTTTGCGACACTACTTGCCAATTCCTTACGGTAACATGACTAAGCAAAAAAATGCAAAACAAATAAAAAGGGGCACTCGTGGAAAAATGGCCATTCTAATATACGACATTTCAGAAAAAAAAAATTTCAGCCTCGTGCTAGGCAAACCATCAAGGCACATTTTCCGACAAATAAACATATAAATGAATCATTACTCTGTGATAGTTCCTTAGTACGTAGTAATTTTGAAAGAAATGGGAAAAAACGAAAAAATGGCAATCACAGGAAAATCGAACACATACTTATATATACGCCATATCTGGCTAAAAAAAAATAGGCATGGGTAGCCAGATCATCTAGAAACACTTTCCAACACTATAAAAATATAAGTTTTGCGACACTACTTTCCAATTCCTTACGGTAACATGACTAAGCAAAAAAATGCAAAACAAATAAAAAGGGGCACTCGCGGAAAAATGCCCAACATTCTAATATACGGCATCTCAGATGAAAAAAAGACATGCACGTGTTAGCCCAACCATCAAGGCACACTTTCTAACACATAAACATGAAAAAAAAATCAATAATATACGGCAATTCCTTACTACGTAGTAAATTTTTACAAATATTGAAAAAAACAGAAATTGGCAACCGCAGTTAAATACCCAATATACCAATAACTACGTCGTATTTGACAAAAACAAAATCACGCATGGGTAGCCAGATCATCTAGACACACTTTCCAACACTAAAAAAGCAAAAGTTTTACGACACTATTTGGCAATATCTTACGGAAAAATGACTTGGCAAAAAAATGAAAAAAAATGAAAAAGGGGCACTCGCGGTAAAATGCCCGACATTCTAATATACGGCATCTCAGATAAAAAAAAAAGACATGCACGTGTTAGCCCAACCATCAAGGCACGCTTTCTAACACATAAACATGAAAAAAAAATGAATAATATACGGCAATTCCTTACTACGTAGTAATTTTTACAAATATTGAAAAAAAAAACAGAAATTGGTAACCACAGTTAAATACCCAATATACCAATAACTACGTCGTATCTGACAAAAACAAAGTCACGCATGGGTAGCCAGATCATCTAGACACACTTTCCAACACTAAACAAGCAAAAGTTTTACGACACTATTTGGCAATATCTTACGGAAAAATGACTTGGCAAAAAAATGAAAAAAATGAAAAAGGGGCACTCGCGGTAAAATGGTCCTCGTGGTGATGAACGACATTTTAACTAAAAAAAAAAATCATGCACATGGTAGCCAAACAATCCACCAAGACTTTCCACAACTGATAACCTATACAAGTTGCACCATTCTACGACAATTTCATAATACGTAATAACTTTGATAATTATGCAAATTACCTTGGAAGGGTAAACTCGGTCGCGCTCGACCCCGACGCGTCTCAGAAATCGGGGAAGGAGTACAGCTACAGCAATGCACATCTGGACACTACTAGAGCGTGTAGGGGAGACACCTCCTGCAGGTCGATCACCCACAAATTCAGTCACGGGGGTGAGTCACGTGAGAAAAACCTGTTTTTTTTTGACGCTCGGGGTCGCGAACGACCCATCGTACCTATCCAGGGTTAAACTGACTGATTTGTGTTTAAAGTAACTCGTTAATTTACTTACCTCATTAATTCTAGCTTGTAATTACTAACATGTCTGTTCCTATTTATAGGTGTGATTACCTAGAATTGTTGACTTTAACAACCAATGAATGCTACTTAATTCTTATGTATGTATGTAATTTTTCACGCCAGTCCGTAGGATATCCTTTGGATTTGATTTTAACTGGAGCTACATGAATACTGTTGGTACTTATATAAGCATCATTCAGAACACACGGATAAAACAAAAATAGCGAACAGAACCATTTGCTCTCTCTCTCTCTCTCTCTCTCTCTCTCTCTCTCAATCTAACGGAATTGCCACTGTAAATGAGGAAGAAAATAATCTATAATAACAATAGTTTTTCACATATTTCTATCTTTTCTTTCTTCCTCTAAATCCAATATTAAAATTGTGAGATAGCTCTCGTAAATGTAATTTTTTTTATGGAAACTTACAACAGAATAGAAGATCAGATCTTCTTGTTTCACCTGAAACAATTAGAAATAGATCAAAGGTCATTATAGAATAAGAAGGATTAAAAGTGCAACATTTATTATCATATAAACTTAGATAAAGGGATGATGTAAAATTAGTTTCATTTAGTCCCCCTCGAAATCCAAGACAGAAACAAAAGAAAACTGTGTTGCGAGATCAATTTTCTTTAAAATCTATATAAAATTGCATAAATTAATCTTCATTATAGTCAACGAAAATAAAGTTTTCACGCTTGTATTGTATCATTCAGTTTCTATGCTTATTAAATACCGATGGAACAGGAAAGGCTTCCTCCAATATCAGTGAACGTTTAATGTTACGCAAGTTCCTGATGAGTTTGCATCAGATGGAAAGATATTTTATCTTCATGATGATGTGTTTTCGAATATTTTGGTCTATTTAACGTTTTAAGAATTTTTTTTTTGTGTTCATGATTATTGTTGTCAACTTTAAAGAAAAATCTTTATATCATGTGGAAGATTCAGTAAAAATTTACATAAATAGTTATAGAAAAAGAAATCAGAATTTTAAAAAGAGGCTGATCAAGTTGGTTGGGGTGGAGATTAACAGTAGTCAGACAGTTCCAGAGCAACTGTCAAGTTAATATTATTGAACACCCTTCGGACTGAAGGGTTGACAAAACAGCAATTCTAAACGTGATTGCTCAATATTTCGTGCATTGTGTAAAACGACGGAGATGTTAAATATATTATAATTCTAAAGTATGTTCCCCCAATACAGCTCACTACCTTGCGTAATCTCTGAATGTAAGAACCATCTAATTTACCCCAAAATAAGATGCAAATTTTTCCTAGCAGTCTTCAACACAATGTGGAATATGTTTTAATATATACTATTGTATCAAATAGCTACTTTATACATTATAATTGTATGATAAAGGCTTAATATATCAATATACTGATAAATTATAAAGAAAATAAACGTATTTCAATAGAGTAATTTGAAACCCGTGCTCGAATGATCACCTAACATACAAGTATCATTTGAACTTTAAAATTTTGTTATGTAAAATAAATTTTAGTCAATGCTAACCGGAAAAAATATGAATTATTATAGAAAATATGTACAGATATCTGTGATTTCTCTAAACACTTGTGAACGAATTGAATCTTGAAGGTAGGCCTATTTTTAAAAACTGGTCTAGTGAAATATGAAACAGAAGAATATTAATCTTTTATTTGATTAATGAATGAAAACACCTTTACAATTTCTCTTTTTACATTTGAATAAAATCAATCATCTATAATTTTATCTAATTGATTTTATCTGCAATTTTCCTCTTGATGTTTTATGAACGATAAAAATTTAAATATCTTGTTTCGTACTGTAGGTTTTTAGATCGAAATCTGACAAAAAATAAAATAAAAACTTCACTTTTCATTTGTCTGGGTCACCAATACTAGGTTGGCTTCCTGTGAGCTATCAGACGAAATTCTTCTGCCATCACCAATCCGCAGTTGGCTAGCGTGGTGATGAAAACTGTACACAACCCAGACATGAATAAGGGCGTGTCCGAGGCCTTTGATCAGCAGTGGAGTAGAAACAGCTGCATTATATATATATATATATATATATATATATGTCCAATAGTGCATCTTTAGAATTAAAGTTTAGTGAAAGATTGATAAACCAAATCAGACAATGGCTATGTTAAGTAAAATTTGGAAATGAAATCACCCTAAAGTAACATGTAAAAATCAAACTATATACCAGTTTAGTGAGATCGATGTTACTATATGGACATGAGTCATGGTATGGCAATGAAACAAATTCCAATAAATTTAGTAAATTTGAGAACAAAGCCTCAGAAGGATATTGGGAATCAAATGGCAGGACATGATTAGAAATAAAATTATGAGAGAGATTACCCGAGTGCCATATATGGATAAGATCTTGATGAGGGGTAGATAGAGATGGTTTGGGCATGCTCTTCGCACTCCTCAAGAGAGATTAGTTCACCAGACTTTCAACTGGGCTCCACAAGGCACTAGAAGAGTTGGAAGACCCAAACCTACATAGCTGAAGACCATGAAGCGTGAAGTAGGAGACGATGAATGGAGAAGTAGGCCTATTGATTCAAAAGTTCAAGATAGAGACGACTGGTGAAATCTAACTGAGGCCCTTTGCGTCAATAGGTGCATGGGGAGGTGATGATGAGGATATATACATATAGGCTATACACAAACACACACAGACACACACACACACACACGCATATATATATATATATATATTATTCTTCCTGGTTTCCTTTCCTTATATATATATATATATATATATCTTATTACTTGCTAAGCTACTACCCTAGTTGGAAAAGCATGGTGCTATAAGCTCAGGGGCCCCATCAGGGAAAATAGTCCAGTGGGGAAAGGAAATCAGGAAGAATAATATATATATATATATATATATAAATATATATATGTATAAATATATATATATATATATATATATGTATATAGATATATATACATACATATATATATATATATATATATATCTTATTACTTGCTAAGCTACAACCCTAGTTTGAAAAGCATGGTGCTATAAGCTCAGGGGCCCCAACAGGGAAAATAGTCCAGTGCGGATAGGAAATCAGGAAGAATAATCTATATATATATATATATATATATATATATTGTTTTTCCTTGTCACCTTTCCTCACTGGATTATTTTCCTCTATTTTCCCTGTTGGGGCCCCTGGGCTTATTGTACCCTGCTTTTCCAACAATGCTTATAGCTTGGCAAGTAATACCATATATATATATATATATATATATATAACTAATTTTTTACCGCTATCTCCACAATAAAGGGGTCGTTCGCCTGTCAGGATCTATATTTCTAATAGTATCAGGCATAGTATTAATCTGACAGAAATTCTGTCTTCGATTCTTGGACGCCACTGAGATATTGTTGTTGTTGTATATGTGTATTTGTGTGCGAGTGCGTGTATGTCTGTCTGTCTGTCTTTGTATCTCTATGTTTCTGTTTTCTAAAGCTTTGTTGAAATGGAATTCTCCTTATGCAGAGACGAGACAATTACCAACAGTCTGACGAATGAGTGTGTCTCCACTCAATCAACTCTGAGTTCTCCTCTCCCTTCCATTCCACTTCAAGTTTTAATGAACAGACGGAGACACAGAAAGGAGAAAGTTTGTGTGTAAAACAATTTGAACAGGAATTTATTGTCCTGAGTTACATAACAGGAAGAATAATTCGGTTGATAAAGCCTAAGAAGGATAAGGATAGATTGAATCAAAAGAAACCTTTAATTTTACTACAATAATAGTAATGGCATTCTTGTTATCAAAAGGAAGGACGCTCATTTGACACCGTTGGTTATTTCCTCTCCATCATTCGAAGACAGAAGATTTAAAGACACATTAATCAAGATATGTAGTTGATTCTTGAAGGAAAAGACATAATTATCTCTCGTGAAGGTTTATAGCGAGAGGGAAAACATACATATCCTCTCCTGAATGTTTAAAGGCCGCTCATGAATGCCAAAGACAAAGAACAGTGACAATGCCCTAGCGAGTAGGACAATGCCCTGGAGACTGACCTTATATACATATGATTAGTGCCCAAATTAAGATCCTTTCTACTCAAGCTAGGACCAGGGAGGGTCAGGCAATGGCTACTGATGACTCAACAGGTAGACCTATAGGCTCCCCCCAAACAACCCATCCTTAGCTCACAATGATGGGGACTTTGCAGACAATACAAGAAACTACCGAGTTTAAGCAGGTCTCAAATCCCAGTCCAGCAGATCGCTAGGCAGAGACGTTTCCAATAGCACAACTGTCATCAGAGTCTGAATAAGCCTTTATGGATCCAATACTTTACCTCTGAGGCCACATAGTTGTGCAGTGAGTAAGGAAGTTTTCCAAAGACTAACGGAAAGTGGAATCATGTAACAATCCTTATCTTTATTTGTGGATAACTGTTTTGAAATGAAACTACTCATAGTGAGATGTCAAATAACTCATTTTTTTCCTTTCTAGTTATAAAAGATATGGAGGGTACTCGGTGTCTCCATTTGGAGTAAGAGAATAGAATTCTTTTATGTTCTGTAATTTTTCGGAAATTCAACCCCGAGTATTTATTTTATTAATTGTCTGATCTTTCCTGATAATATACTCGTATGCAGAAAACATTTTAGGAAAGAACCTTGGAGAAATACTCTGTAGTCTGTCTTCTACATTACTTAAAATTATAGAAACTCTTCTCCCTAATTCATTAGATCATGGGAATTCTATATATCTAAATGGGATAAAATAGTTTGTATGAATGTGAAAAAAGTGGGACTAATTCGAAAATATATTTGAGCATTTGTTAAATATATCTTCTTTGATTTTTTTGCCTTGGTGTGGGGTCACCTTTGATTAACGCCCAGGAAGCCTCTCGTACAAAATATTCAAATCCTTCTTACAATCCTGAGTATGAGCCTCGCAACCCCATCCCCTCAACAAAGTAATGAAAAAAGACACTCGGTAATCAAGCACCACATAATAATGATCCCCGACCTCTCTCTCTCTCTCTCTCTCTCTCTCTCTCTCTCTCTCTCTCTCTGAAAGTTTATTATGTAGGTGTTGAGAAGATACCCACATTTCAACTAACGTTTTTATTTATTTGTAGGTTCTCTCTCTCTCTCTCTCTCTCTCTCTCTCTCTCTCTCTCTCTGGATGTTTATCATGTCCGTGTTGAGAAGAAACCCACATTCCAACGACCATTTTTATTTATTTGCAGGTTACCTACTCTCTCTCTCTCTCTCTCTCTCTTCTCTCTCTCTCTCTCTATAACCCATACATACGCAAACACATATGGTTTCCTCCTTTTAATATTCATATCTTCAGGAATAGTAACTTTTTGGCAACGAAAGTGTCTCGTTATTATTGCTATGTCTCTTTATTTAAAAAGAGAACCAGTCTTAGCAACAGAATATATTCGAAGCGTAAACCTAAATAAAAGTCTATTTTTGTCTACTGGGAAATTCTTAGGAAAGAGGTTTGCAATTGAATTTCCTCTCCCCAACTGGATTGACCTTCCAACAATTCGATCTGTTTCTTCTTGGAGTCCAGATGTCCCTCGAAGGAAAGTCAGGCTTATTTCCTCTGTTTTTTCTCAGACATGTCATTGTTATTTTTCCACCATAGCATTATACAAACGAAAACGTATAAGTATAAGAGTTTATTTTCCATAGGAAAACTAACAGATAGCCATGTCACTACCACATCCTTACTCAATGGCTTTAGAATACTGAATGAGTCGTATAGTTTTGTATTATTTCCTAGAGTCACCCCAAAACAGTATGGCAATTCAAATTTTAGTTAAAATGAAATGAGACTGACGCTTTTATTTTGAAAATCCTTTAAACCTCCGAAGAATTAAATCCCAAAATGCTTTGATATTCAAGGACCAATTGAACACAAATAAAGCGTAACATCAAACATCGTAAAACGCATTGATTTGTACACAATGTCATATATAAACATGCAAAGCATATATGATATTTGATGGAACAATCATGTATAAAGTCATTTCCTCCATAGTTATACATACAGTACATACACACCTGCATACATGAATGAATACATTTCGAAACAGTTGGTCCTATGACGCAAGAATAGGTATAATTGTAGGTTGATATGAGTACAATTAGACATGAGTTATCGTTTCATTATCAAATTATTCCTTGAGATGCCCCCCCCCCCCCCACCCCCACCCCCGGCCCTCCCCCGTTGCGGCCAACAATAAGACGATGCCGTTATCACCTAAGATAAAAGCAAAAACAAGAACCAAATAAGTATGTATTGTTTCGGAGTTGTAAACCAATGGTCGATTTGAACTATAACGATATCAACTGGTCAAGGTTTTGAATTATGTCATTGGAAACAAGGATTATGAACGAATAAACAGAGAGAGAGAGAGAGAGAGAGAGAGAGAGAGAGAGAGAGAAGTTAAATAAACCATAAGATCAGTTATTAAGATTAAATTTTCTGAAAGTGAATTAATAAACAGAACATGTTATGACCCTATTATTGCTCCCTTCAGTGATCGAATTGACAATTGGTGTCAAAATTTGATTGATATCATTTCATATCAAAGGAGTCATTAAATATAGAGCGAGTAGCAATTTGTAAATTCAAGGACTCGTATGATGGAAATCCCCATAAATTGCTTTTTCATATTATTATGCAAAGTCGTTTCATAAATATTGGTTTATAATCCTTTTTAAGTTTATTAGATACGTTTCGTCTCTTTCAGTAACTATCCTTTGATTTTGTGAGGAGAGACTTCAGAAATTAAACAAATGTATCCTATATGCACAGAGGATGAGGTTGCAATCCCCACAAACATATCTTCATTGCAGTTTCTCACAATAACAAAGAATTTAGTCATTAGAACAGTTACGTAAGAACACACAAGAAGTATCTCAAACTGAAGTAGCAAACTCCCCCCACCCTCTCCTCTCTCTCTCTCTCTCTCTCTCTCTCTCTCTCTCTCTCTCTCAGGTTAGAGAGATAAGAAAATGCATTTCTCTGAATACCGCCAAAACGGACAAATGTTCTGTCATTGGTGGTCCTGAAACTTCAATTGGACTTTTCATTGCTGAGAAATAATATTTGATGAACCTCGAAGCCAGAACGAGCTGAGATTCCATCACTTTATCTCTGTATAGGGAAATGGTTAAGATAATGTTACTTTATCGGGAGAAAAGGAAAATTCCTGGTTGAAATTATGTGAGGCGTACATAACGCCTCTTTCTCTCTCTCTCTCTCTCTCTCTCTCTCTCTCTCTCTCAGGGTTGAAAGGATTGAAAGGGAGCATAAGAAGTAATGACGGATCCCAACCAGGAGAAGTAATGGAGAATAATATTGACCCCGGACGACCCTCAGTTAGTACCAAGTGTAGCTCTTTCAGCAGGAAAGCTTTTGCACATGATGATATTATATCTATGATCGTCTCACCAAGATGAGAGTAGATCATTCTAGGACAATAATTGCAGTACGTAAGACGACATTAGTCGTTTTATAATACTTTTTTTTGTATAATGTGATGTTTTGTAACATACTATCCATCAATTAATATGATAAAATCTAAATCATATCATTTATCAATGCAATACATATATTGATTATCAGCAGCGTCAAAAGGAAAATTCCTGTTTTGTGCACTGAAATCAATTTCCATCAGAATTTGTGATGGAATAGATCTAATCGGTTCAAACACCTGCAAAAGGAAAATATTTATTCAAATCATATATTTTCTGCAACTTGATGGATGACGTCATAAAAATAGGTAATATTGTTATTTGGTTTCTTCATTCATTTTTGAAGCTAATGAAATAAAAGGATATTTTCTAAACCCGAATGAAGGCTTCGCTCATAACTCTTTTCATATCAATCAATCAGCAGATAGACAATCAGGAATAACGGGAAAAGTGTTTTTTACTCTTTCATTACAAAGTACCTTCCGTTCTTAATGATAGGAGGCAACACATGTCACTTCATAAGAGAGAGAGAGAGAGAGAGAGAGAGAGAGAGAGAGAGAGAGAGAGAGAGAGATCTTGTTGATGAAGCACAGGCGATGTGACTCCTCTTCTTCTTCTTCTTCTTCTTCTTCAAAGGGAAGAACCTTTTGATGCAGTAAATCTCAAGACGAAAATATCCGGTGTCATCATCCTCAACAACTAATAATAACAATAATAATAACAATAATAACAATGTTGTGTCAAAGACACATCGCCTCTTCGTTAAAAACCATTCTAAATATTATGTCGCCAAGACTTCTAGAGGGATTGCAACCTATAATGGACTATTATTCTCATCACTTTTTGAGCATCGTCCTTTTTAAGATACAGAGAACATCCTCTGTATGTTCTTTTAAAAAAAATAATGTTATATTGTAGTTGCCCTGATTCAACGGTGATTGTGGATGTGATCAGATAACATGGGCTTCAATTAGAATACAGAATATTAATTTAGTAACTAAGTTATCCTAAGAGAGATAGTTCCTTAATAACACTTAGTCACAGTAGAGTACCTTTGTTTTATATGGTTATTCTAAGTCAGGTTATCTTAGGAACTAAAGTAACCCCTTATTTTTTTAGGGCCCATCCAATGTTATCAATCATCTTGAAGCAGATTGAAACCTTAGATGCATAATCATCTTAAAAATAGTCTATTACAACGAATGACTGTTTCATACATCATCAAATAAAACTGATGATGAACTTTCTCTCAGGTTATCCAATTGGAACAAGTTAAGTCCAGTAATCCTACTCTTGGTGTTGTGTTGAGCGTAATGTTGTCGAGATGTAAGGTGGTGTTGTTTTCTTGAATATAGTTTTGTTACTTATGAAAATATCATTAATAATTAGCAAATATCAGTATTCTTGGGAAATCCACATAAATTCCTTCATTATTTCTAAATCCAACAGAAAGCTTAATGGAGACAGTAACCTCCCAATCAAAAATATTTTCCTTTATTTTTTGGAAACCTTCATCAGTCAGTCATTCTGTCAAACTCTCTTGAAACAAGAAGAGCAGAAAATCCACAACCCAAAAACATTTAAATTATTGTTAGGATTTAGTATAGACTTCTTAGATAAACCAACAGTTCTTCTCTCCCTCAACTATGAATGGGATGTTTGTTTAGAAATAAAGAGAATAGAATTCCACAGCTGTTTTATAATGCATGCAATTATTCAGAGCTCCCAAATCATCCCGTTTTACAACAAAAGTCGACAACATTTCTGAAAACTAAAGGAATATTTGATATTTTCGATTTCCTATATTATTCAGTGTTTCCTGCACAAGTAGAATTATCTTCCCTTATGTATACAGTAGTCGGAAGAGAAATATATATATATATATATATATATATATAAATGTGTGTATATATATATATATATATATATATTGGAAATGATCATGAAAATCAAGAAATGTATTAATAAAATATTAATCTTTTCTTGTACAGACTTTCTAAAACTATAACTGGAACTGAATTCAAAAGAAATTCAGCAGGTAATTTTCAAGATAAATCTGAAGTATTTCTTATCTCATTATATATGAAGAAATAACACAAAAACAGATGGTGGGAAAACACAAATAAACAATACTCTCTCTCTCTCTCTCTCTCTCTCTCTCTCTCTCTCTCTCTTATCCTGTACTTTTGACTAAAGGACCGCCATAACACCTCCATTCCACCAATTGTCAAAATCCTAACTATGAGGAAATGTACGAATAATTAATGTAAAACAGTGATAACCTGAGACAGACAAACACACAGGAAAAAGGAAACCGTCATTTCTGGGGCCACAAGATCCCACTGTTTTTCTCTGGATGTCTAGTCTCATTATTGTCACGTGTCCAACCTGGAATGAATCTGATTCAGAAATTAGATTAGTATTAATGATATCTAGAAGTTAAAATGGGATTTAATACGTTCAAAGTAACTGAATTAATCTAAGGAAAAATATTGATATTATTCATTCTCTGATTCCCGGAGATGTTGTTTAATACAGAAGAATGTTTGGTCTAATGAACTGATTTATTCTCAAATCCGATCTTGAGGACGGAAGCATGAATGGAACATTAGCATTCGGTAATCAGTTGCAGGAGAGGAAAGTAGCATTTCTCAGAATGTTTAATAATGTAAAGAATACAGCAAGGAAGATAGTTTAATAAATCCTTGGGATAATTAAGTAATACTTATTTTACGTATTTTGAAGGCTACTCTTCTTATGTAAGGAGAGGAGACATGATAATCCCTAAGTGAGCACTAACATTTACGTTTTATATGTTCGTCCATCCAAGGTGGGAAAAAAGGAGAGAATGAATATAAATCGGTATATATATATATATATATATATATAGAAAGAGAGAGAGAGAGAGAGAGAGAGAGAGAGAGAGAGAGATTGTTTGTTTAAACTTTCCACATAAAATCGCGTGTTGTAAACATAAATATAAAAGTTGCAGAGTAAGAAAGTAACATTTCTGAGAATGTTTAATAATGTAAAGAATACTGCAATGAGGATACTTCAATAAATCCTTGTGATGATTAGGTCATTCTTATTTTACGTATTTTGAAAGCTTCTTTTCTTATGTAAGGAGAAGAGACATGATAGGGCCCTAAGTAAATGAAACTCAGAAATTCTCCTGACTCAAAAATGTATGCGGGACTACATGGCAGGTTGAGCACTAACATTCATTTACTTTTAATATGTTTGTCCCTCCTAGGTGGAAAAGAGGGGAAGAGGGAATTGAAATCACAAGAGAGAGAGAGAGAGAGAGAGAGAGAGAGAAAGAGAGAGAGAGAGAGAGAGAGAGAGAGAGAGAGAGAGAGAAGAGAGAGAGAGAGAGAGAGAGAGAGAGAGAGAGATTAACTAACCTTTGAAATGATATATTGAGATTAACTTTTCTAGAAGTGAAATAATGAATCGAATGGTTTCGAATAGTTTATAACTTGGAGATGTCACTCAGGGATTTCTTCTTTTGACGGGAGGGAACATCTCAGTGACATCTGACGTCAAACTTTGATTAACATCGATGGATATTTAAGGATGCAATAAACATCCAATGGGAAGCAATAAGGAAATTCATGGAGAAAGTTTATGTTTTTCCAGCAATCCCCTTAATGCTACAAAGGGAGGTTTCAAAGAGTATTCCATTTGATTAATGTACCCAAAGAGTGAAGCTGCACACTTAGCACCAACACATCTACAATGTCCTCCTTATGTAACTCTTCCTTTTTTCCCTCTTCTTCACGCTCATGAGGGGAGGTAAGCAGACACCTTTCCCCTCCCTTCTATCATCTTCCTCCTCCTCCTCATCCTCCTCCTCCTCTTCCTCCCCTCCCCTACCCACCTTCTCCTCCCCTCCGATCCCATCCTACTCCCGTCCCCTCCCCTCCACTCCCCCTTTCCTTACCCTCCTCCGTTCCCTTCCCCTTCCCTCCCCTCCTCATCCCCTCCACTTCCCTCCCCTCCTCTTCCCCTCACCTCCACTCCATTTCTTTCCCCTCCCCTCCCTCTCCTGTAACAAAGATCAGACCTTGAGAGGGAGACCAACACCGAGAGCCACTGGTCCATCTGCTTCCACATTAACCTTTCCTGCAAAGATGTAAACAACAAAAGATGGAAGACTTAAAGGTTTGGTATTTCACAAATAGGTAATGTAACACCAGTCCCTCTCATCTCTATCATCCGTAAGTCTTCTCAGGTGAAGGAACCAGACTCTTCTTCTTCCAAAACTCGTCTTTCAAACTTTGCTTCGTAAAAATCAACTAACTTTGGCCAATTTCTCATCAGATCAATAACGAAGACTTTTAGAAACTTGAAAAATTCTCAATATTTGTCAACATGACACTGGGATAAGTCTCCACTGACTAACTATTGTTTCCATTAGGAAGAAAAGCCGTTTTTCATATCATGTGCCAAGAAAAATTATGAGGAGAGAGAGAGAGAGAGAGAGAGAGAGAGAAGAGAGAGAGAGAGAAAGAGAGAGAGAGAGATGCAACCTTTCCCAGCAGGGACTTGTCTTCCCAAGAGAAGAGAAAGAACGTAATTGTATGCCTTGAATATTCAGATCTATTAAACGAAACACTCTTTGTGATAAATAGTTTTTATCAGTTTTTCGGGAAAACTGTTTTAATTAAGACAATTCAGACAGAAAGTTTGATGCAAAAACATTCCGTTTATTGTGCAAATATAAATGTTCATGAAACAGATCAGCAATGAGTTGGTAAGAAGATAGTTAATTAAAAGTACAATAAATATAAAATTTCTAGTAATCCTGAAGTGATGGTTGTTACCTTAGGGAAAGGAAACTTGTAGTAATGTCCGTTGCATAGCATTTATTCAGTAATTCTATATCTGGCATATAATACCTGTTTCTGCTCAATTCACTAATTCCTTTCAATAGACGTAGGATTAATATTTAATTTTTTAAAAATTAAAGCTAGAGGATATGTAGCTGTAATATACAGTACTCTGATATCCCTTTCAGACATGGCTTCTTTTTAGACTTCATGGGGAGAAATGACTCTTGTACTATTCCTTTTTGTAATAATAACACAGCTTCTGTATTCATTCATTTCAATTATTAGTTATTAATGGATTTCCTGGTGTGTTTACTTGTGCTGGTTTCTGTTTTTCTTGTTTTTGTTCTCCTCTCTGGTCTTCTGCTTCCGCAATCATCCTAATTTGTTGGAAAAACTCGTAGTTTTTTAATTTCTTATTCCTGAATAGGATATTAATCTCTCGTATAACCTCATCCGCCAGATAATAAAAGTTTCTAAATATTTATTTAGATATGCGTACACACACAGATTCAACCCTTCCCACCACCATCCCTTTCCTAACTACAACACGGCAGTTGTAGTTCCTAGTATACCTTTCAGTGTACCACCTCTCATTAGGGTATGATTACTTCCTCTCTCCCTACCTGAAGAGCAAGGAGAGCTGAGAAATGAGCGTAGTTGGTCAGGGAGAAAAATGATTTTATAATAAGACAGTTTATTGCTGTAATAAGGTATAAAACCAAATATGATCGGCAGAAACAAGGATTTCTCACTTCCTTAAAATCGATTAGACAAACCAAATAATAATAATAATAATAATAATAATAATAATAATAATAATAATAAAAGGAAAACAAATAGTCAAGATATTAAGAAGTTCCTTTTGGAATGATAATAAAAATCTCATTAATGAAAGATGTAAATTTAGATAACCTCCGAAGATGAATCCTTTTTCTTGGGTATACGAGGACAATGAAGAGTGACGGTGGAGGGTTGCAGTTTCACACTTAGTGCAATTAGGATCCACAGAAGAAAATGGATATATATATATATATATATATATATCTATCTATATATATATATATATATATATATAAATATATCTATATATATATAGATATATATATACATACAGTATATATATATATATATATATATATATTTGTGTGTATATGTGTGTGAGGTTTACTTATAGTGACCACTTTCCAAGGCAATAGTTGATTAAACACAAGAAAATAGTTGGAATCATTTCTCCGATATCAATAAAAATACATCCAGATCTAATGGCTTCTGAAAATCATGCATGATTAGGTACTAAAAGTATTTTAGGTCTCTTGATGCAAAATCTACCTTTAAAGGAATTATGAAAAAAATGTTTTATAGATCAAAGGTTTGAATAATTAATTAGATATTAGGAATCATAAATTATGATAATGTTAAAAATTTTAAGTGAATATTCAATGTTGATATATTACAGCCTAATTGTATTCAAACTTTATTTTTTGTGTAATACCTTTTTTTTATGAAGAGTAAAGTGGATGAAAGATGACAGACAAATTATATAATTTTAAATGATCGTATTTATCAGAATATCTATTTAGAAAGACAATTCAGATATTGTCAGACGAAAAATTTTATTTGAATGAATTTCGTATGCAGATGAGTAGTACATGTATGTAATACATTTATTCATGAGTTTTATTCATTAATAAGATATAGAGAGACAAGTGGTTTTAGATGTAATTGTGAAGGATTAGAATAAATCGCAGAGAGACGAGAGAGTGAATGAGAAGTAGGTGGGTGTTGTTGTTGGAATTTCGCTGAGTCTTGATGAATTATAGTCATAACATTCCTCTTATTTTTCTAGAACCTTTGTATTGCTCATATGTGTGTGCGTGCGTGTGTGGGTGGGTGTGTGCGTGCGCGCGCGCGTGCGTGCGTGTGTGTGTGTGTGTGTATTGTTTGGAGGCTTTCATAATACTTGTTCATCATACAAATCGAGATTCATACCCAAGCAGCAGTATTGTCCAGTACACGTTGCAAGTCTATAAGTATGTGTGTCTACAGCCTCTTTCTTCAGTCTTCTCTCAAATGTCGTGTTCATCACAATTCTCACTTGAATGTATGTCACATATATTGCACTAAATCATATTAGCACCAGGATATTTGAAAGATACACTTTCATTTCCTAATAGAACATCGTATCAGAGCATGATCTCACTCTCTCTCTCTCTCTCTCTCTCTCTCTCTCTCTCTCTCTCTTTTGAATAGATAAATAGATGGCATATTAGATAGACAAAGAAATAAATTACTCAATCAGTTAACATTTGAAATGATTATAAAAATAATAAATAAAAAAAACCTTCTAAGAAATCATTCTTTCGTTTGTTTCAGTCTAATCTGATCGTGTGTGTGCGCGCGCGCACTAGTGTGTGTAAATTTCTACCTCATGCAGGGATTGAACCTTAGTCTCTTCTAATGAAAGGCAAGGTCACCATCACCCATACCAAGGGAGGCTCTAAAATGGATTATTTTGTTGTTGAACAGAAGGAGGAACAGAAGGATGGGGTTCAAATTTCAAGTGAACAAACCGGAGTTCAAAATCAATGAAGAAAAAAGTCTTCAAACCTTCGAAGGCTTCAGGTCAGACGAGGTCATAAGGCTGAGCGAGAATATTCACTGAATACATCTAAACAAATAAAAGGAATTTTGTGTTTGATTGAAATCTGAAAGTCATTCTATTGACACGAGTATTAAATGCGATAGGGAAGCATGTTTCGGTCTACATATACAACGATAAAATTCTTTATGAATTTTTTATATATATATATGTATATATATATATATATATATATATATATATCATATATATATATATATATATATAATAAACATTATGACGTGATATTCTGAGGTCTGGTGTTGTGGCTTGGAATTCTGTTATTATTTATCATCTTTTCCTCGTAAATCATTTTTGCTTGTTTTACCTGATATGCTTAGAAATATCTTTATTAATAACGTTTGTTATGACCAAAAATATTTTATTTTGACCTCCACGTCTCTACTCTTCCTTTGATATTAAACAGATCACAAAAACCATTAACTTGGTAGGCAAGATTTTCTTAACCGAATTAAGTTGATCTTTACGAGGAAAATGGCCAGGGATGACATTCAAAACACATAGATCCAAATTATAAAAATTTCTCAGACCATTATATGTCATATATTTCAAAGCCAGATTGAAATCATTTGAAGTCATCTGAGCCGATGTCACCATCATGGACATCACCAAAACCAATCTGAAGGGAATTTCCAAAAGAGGTTTGGACATCCCGGATGTCATTCTGTTTACATCGAAGGCTTTAATCTCTGGTGATTAATCTTATTGAATTTCTTTATGTGAGATCCCAGTTGATAAGTATTATGGAATTACTTTGAGTGCGAGGTTTAATGGAACAATAGAAATAAGGCAACGCCGGTCCAAGACAGTTCAAGGTACTATCAAATAAGGATTTTCTCGGTTTAAAAGTATTTTGCGTCTTATTAAATGCTTTTGACTTCTCCCAGGATATTAACTCTTAATTGCAATACGTAGAAGCCTCAGATAGCAATAAAGGTAATTTTTGTAAGTGTATAGTTATGTCTGTTGAACACCTGTTTATGTCATTTCTTGGATGGAGAACCAACAAGTGGCAAATAAAGAGACATATATAATAAAAAGATAATAAATTAGGAAGGTGGCTGTAAAAACTAAAACATTTTAAATTCATGAATGAAAATGTCCCCATAAAATTAGCCTGCATTGCAGAATTTCTAATTACTTCCTGATTTGCATTTATTGACAGAACAGAAAAATTCCAAAAGGCAGACATTTGTTGTACTTTAAATTATTGTTATAAGGACACAACTTTCAAGGATGCTGGAATATCACAGTAAGGATGGGCAAGTCTGCTCGGTTCCTGGATACATTGGCAGTTCTGTATATTTCATTACCCAGTTGCAGCCTTGAGTTTTCGACAATATTTTGTGTAACGTTTATTGAAGAGGATTCTTCATTGTGTGATGTCAAGTAACAGGATCATTCGAGATGGGATTTTCATCGACATTTGAATCTCTCTCTCTCTCTCTCTCTCTCTCTCTCTCTGAATGTGTGTGTGTTTTGCGTGCTTGTTCTGAATTACTTTGATACACACAGGAAACAAAACTACTCTCCATTTCATTCATTCAATTATTATTATTATTATTATTATTATTATTATTATTATTATTATTATTGATGGAATCTCTAAGAAGGTCAACCTGATGGTTAATCTTTTTGGTGTGTCTGGTGTTGTACAGTCTTTCTTCGTTAGTGACCTAAAAGAAGCGACTGCAGATAAAGATAGTATTATCTCACAAGCTCATGTCATTAGAATAAATCTTTTATTGACTATATAAAAGTAAAGAATAAAATTCTATTGATTTCCAGCCAAAAATCCATGTTTATGAGGACTGATATGAAATGAAAAATAACAAAGTTATCACAATATTTTACTCTATTTCATTTTGTTCGTTTCCTGGTTTATTTATTTCTTTTCCTCACTGGGCTATTTTTTCCTGTTGGTGCCCTTGTGCGTATATCATCCTGCTTTTCCATGTAGGGCCATAGCTTTGCTAGTGATAATAGTAATAATAACAATTTTGGGAAATAGAAAAGAAAGAAATTCTTTCTGTCAGTTATTGGATCTTCCTTCGAAATCTGGAAACTTTCTTAGAGATTTGTGGACACTTTTTCACTTCCGGTCATCGGTGAGGACCCTCCAATATTGAACAGAGGGGCTTATTGGCGTATGATGTGTAAATGGACAAGTGTTGGTGCTGTGTACTTGCATAAGCCTACTTTATAGATTTCGGTGCAAGTAGGCTTTTGTGTATATTTGCGTTTACGTAGGGTTCTACTTCTAACTATTTCCTTAGATATGTTCTATTGTTATCTATGTAAGTAAGTCTATAATAACAGTTTTATACTCGTGTGTGTGTGTGTATTTGCAGTTGTGTGTGCACTTGGAAATTCTTGGGAGAATTCCAGCTCAGCCTTCAAAGGAGATCATAACACATTGATGATATTGAAACAAAGCAAAATTCTGGAAACAATCTGATACACAGAGAACGAGCTTTTCTATTGTTGTGACCCTGCAACAATTCATGTAGTATTGCGAATAACAAGGAACATTCTTTCCCTTCACAAGAGAATAGCTGATGTTTAGGTGATAGTCAATATGTGGATTTTGGGTGAATGTTTCTGATAATGTATTGACTGTAAAGAGTGGTACTCTCTACAATATTCGTCTTTCACAGAACCAAGACCAAACAAATTTTACACTGTTTTTTTTTCCAAATAAAACAAGAGACGTTAACGACTTCAAGGTTTTACCAATAGTCATCATAATTTGCTAAACGGTTATAAAGGTTTAGTCTAATGCGAACAGTTTGAAGAGACACCTCAACGAAGGCTGCAAAGTTGGGCGTGGTCAAACTAGGTCACGCCCCTTCCTTGAATCTCCAATCGAAAGCATCTGCCTCTTTCCCAAAGAAAAAGAAACAAAAGAGATAGAGAAATTAATAGACTTCGTATTTAACCTTCCTTTGTTGGGCTTCGACAAGTTGTGACAAATTTCTTTTAGTTTGTTGAAGGAAGTTTTCATTTGTTTCCCCTGGGTTGCATCTGTTGGCACCTTTGGTCATTATAAAATGTTTCTTCTTGCTTCAGAACACGGGCACAAAACACACACACATTCAAAGAGAGAGAGAGAGAGAGAGAGAGGAGAGAGAGAGAGAGAGAGAGAGAGACAGATTCAAATATTGATGAAAATCCCATCTCGAAGTGTAACAGGAAAAAGCAAAGACAAGCTGGCACTGAAAATCGGAGTTGACCATGAAGTGGTGCCATTTTCCTCTTGGTAGGGGAATAGTCTCAGGTTGTTTATATAGGTACTCCACTATAATCCCGTCCCAACACCATCTGTTGTCAACTAAGAGAAACAGCTTTTCCTTATGATCTGTAGGGTAGGAAGGTTCTTAGAAAATAGTAATGTTTGTCGTAATCCCGAAAGTTATTATTGTATGTAAAGTTTACTATTTGCAATTATGTTTTGGTTGGTAGGCCTATAACATTTTCATTTATAGATAAGTTATGTCGAAGTGATAAATATAATGACTTTTAAAGACAGAGACTTTCCTTTTCCCTTTGAGCCAATAATGAAATCACCCATTACAGTATAGCCGACATGAATACCAAGACTACCAATGCAAAAGGATAGAGTATAAGGTAATACAAGAAGAAATGAACAGCCTTTATTATGATCTTGTATCCTGACAAATACAAATATATATTGAATACAATATAAAGATATTGTTGCTAACAAGACTTATTCATCATGTTTTCTGTGATTATGAGTCTTTTTAGGTTTCATGAGTTTCATAGGTTGGTACTCCTGACTGGTGTATGGCTACTGAGAAGTCAGGTGATGTGATGACGTCACAGGCAAAGAACGCAGACGACGATATGGAACTTTAAAGACATTCTCTTTTAAGCGTTTTATAGCCTCAATGCACATGAGTAGTTGAGGTTGTTCTTTTGCTCAAATGCAGAATGAATTAAATTATATTTCATTCTTTAAAAAAAGAAAATAACACTGGTCAGGTGGTGTTCAACAGGGTTAAAGGAATACTGACAATTTCAACCAATTTGTCCAGCGTCTCTTTGTCATTGTCTTTCATCCTCTATGTGTCCCCTGGAAAGCTGACATGCAGAGTTTTCCAGTTACTCTAAGGAGACGCATTTGCTCTCTTTTAGAAAAGTAAAGGAAGCAAGAAGGGTAGGAAAAAGGGGGGGAAATGAGGATAAAGCATCAGCGATGAACTCTTGAGAGATAGAGAAAAGAATAAGCAATCTATAAAGAGGATCTTGATTAATACCATTCTAACAATAATAATAAACATTTTTACAAGAAAGTCTTTTAAACTTTACGTTTCAGTTTGCATAATCTGAATAAAAAGTGACTCCCCCTTTAAGTCATTATCCCGTCCATTAAACAAATAAAAAAGAATCAGTAAAAGATAAACGAAAATTACCTTTAAAATCATCAATTACTTTTCTCTTTGGGGGATTTTTCTTTTAATCTCTAGTAGATTTCAATTTCGTTTATAAATCAATTATACATGTATTAATATATCCTTCGCTACACTCACTAATTTTGTTCAATAACGATTTTTCTTATACTTTAATATTATGAAAAACTTCTAACTACCTTATTCGGAGGTCGATAATATAAAAAAGAGTAGCATAACCTTCAGTTTAGAAATATGTTTGTCAGGAAATAAAATGGAAAGGAAGAGATAAGGATTGTGAGGAAATGACAATTAATATCGACAAAAGACAACTAGGCTTCAATCTCAGAGGTCTTTTTAAAAAGTCTGAAACATAAAGAACTCCAGATTTCATATGACTTTTACTTGTTGATATAGATGAAATTACTTGAGATTTGGAATGGTATAAAATTCTGTTGCATCAATAAGATTCATGTTACAGACAATAGACTTTAAAGTTTTAAAAGTTTAAAGGCTGCTTATGAATGGCAGAGGCAAGGGACAGTGACATTGCCCTAACAAGCAGGACAATACCCTAGACACTAACCATATATCCATATGATAAGCACCCAAACCCCTATCCGTCATAGCTAGGACCAATGAGGACCTGGCAATGGCTGCTGATGACTCAGCAAATAGACCTTAGGTTCCGTCAACCGCCCAACCCCCTTTCTAGCTCACCAGGATGGTGAGGTTGCAGTGACCAAACGAACTAACAAGTTTGTTCGAACCCCAGTCTGGTATTCACCAGTCAGGGACGTTACCACAATGTTGAGAGCGTCCAATTACATCTGAGCTGTATATGATCTCTAGTTCAGTTTACCCATTGGAATTTAATCAGTTTGCGTTGTCTTTTGAAATGTCTGTTTTTGTTCTTTCCTTCTCAATGAAACTGGGGAAAGCAAAAGTTTTTACCAGGCAACGTTTTCTTTATCACAATATCACGTGATATGGAATGAAAAGGTTTTAATATAATTTTTTATTGAACGTGTCTCTATTAACTCTTTTACTTCCTTTCATACTCATATCCATAGCAGTACTAAGATAAGAGTAAGAAAAGTAAACTGTTTTGTTAGGCGAAAATAGGTATTAGGTAAAATTTAAATTTGTTAACTGTAAAATCCAAGCATAGTAATGGAAGTATCGAAAGAAAACCAAATGAATTGGTTATTTTTGATGAAGGAAAGAACTAATATGTAAAGCGATAAATAAATAAACCGGAGAATAACAATGTATAGACATTGCACCAACCAATGAAGACAAATATCTTCAAGCCATTCGCAAAAAGTGAAAAGCTTCGAAGGCTTTAGGTCAGACCTGCAAGTTATTTGTCTGAGCGAAAACAATCGCTGAATTCGCTTGAAAAAAAGAAAGGAATTTTCTCTTTCAGTGTCATCTGAAAGTCAATCCGTTCACACGAACTCTTATATGGCGACAGGAAATAAGGTTTTCATAGCTCACGATAAAATCCTATTTCAGTTTTTTTTTATATTTAGAATACATGAAATAATATATATATATATATATATATATATATATATTAGACATGATATCCTAGGCTCGTGTTTTTGCCTAAAATTTGTGTTGATGTTTCTCACGTTTTCATCGAAAAATATTTCTTTCCTGTTTGACATTAAATGTTTAGACAAATATCTTGACATGTGACGTCTTATGGTGAACCCAAATATTTTCTTTTGGCGAATGTCACTCTACTCATCCATTGAAATTAGACAGACCAAAAAATCCTGTAACTTGGTAAGCAAGATTTCGCATAACAGAAGAAAGAGGATATTTAAAAATTAAATGACCAAGGACAACATTAAAAACACATAAATCAACGTTATTGAAAGATCTCAAACCATTTATTGTTATAATCTGTTTCAATACTAGTATCAAAGTATTCGAAGTCATCTGAGTCGATGTCACCACCAGAGACCTTGCCAAAACCTGCCATAATCCTTATTGAGAGAAGACATCTTCCACAGAAAAATAGACTGCTTCCAATATTATCTAAGAAAGTCAAAGTCCCATTCCACCAATGGCTGGCGGTTGGGTGTCACATCCCAAATGGTTTCTTCCTCAGATGAGTCTAAGGTTTCTGGCTAACTCTCTCTGCCTCACGAGATGAGTAGGTTGTTGTAGTTGGGGATTAACTATATCATGAATTATTTATATTATTATATTTAGATTACAATGCCTAAATTGAATTAAGAAGGAAATAATATTGACTGAGCATGAAATATTATTTAAGGTTTAAAGGTTTAAAGGCCACTCATAAATGGCACGGCCAAGGGACAGTGACATTGCACTAACGAGCAGGACAATGGCCTAGAGAATGATCATATATACATATGATCCGCACCCAAGCCCCTCTCCATCCAAGCCAGGACCATGGAGGGCCAGGCAATGGCTACTGATGACTTAACAGATAGACTTATAGCTTTCCAAAAATCCTCATCCTTAGCTCACAAGGATGGTAAGGTTGCAGACACTACGAGAAACTATCGATTTTGAGTGGGTCTTGAATCCCAGTCAGATGATTGCCATGCAGGGATGCTTCAATAGGCTGTATACCATTATCCAGTTTATTTACAGTAATCTCATAAAAGTGAACATCGTAAACATAGATTTACATAAAATCTCGATTCACAGAGATTGAAAGTGTTGTCAAATGAGTAATATTCCCAAGAGAACAATATTCGCTTGAGCCATACAATCTCTGAGGAGAAATGACCCACTTTTTGAGACCGGTGAATCTGTTTCACCCAGGGGATTATTATTACATCGGGCACATTGACACATTACCTCAGATATAGCATTCGGTTATATATACACTCAGCATTCCAATAAACTTATCATATTATCATATGAGGATGATTTGAAAATGTCTTTATTAATAAAAGAATATCTCATTTCATTAACCTTTAAATTCCGTGAATTTCACCTAGAAGATATAATTCACTCCTACCAATCTATTTGAAATAATCGAATGTGATTAATGAAGACAATAGAATTGGCGAAACACTTTTACTTCACACCATTACTAGGCGAATCGATAATAGTCATTATTATTATTATTATTATTATTATTATTATTATTATTATTATTATTACTTGCTAAGCTACAACCCTCGTTGTAAAAGCAGGATGCTATTAACCCGGGGGCTCCAACAGGGAAAATAGCCCAGCGAGGAAAGGAAACAAGGAAAAATAAAATTTTTAAGAAGAGTATCAACATTAAAATGAATATCTCCTATGAAAACTAAAACAACTATAGCAAGAAAAAGTATATATATATATATATATATATACATGTATATATATATATATATATATATATATACATGTATATATATATAATATATATATATTCGAATAAGCCATATATATTTTTGATACATTAATGTCTGGATTCTCTTAACGACCTCAGGATCAGAGCCCCAGGCGAAATCACACAAAGACAAGAGCTTGGCTCCGGCCGGGAATCGAACCCTGGTCGGCAAGCTTGTATAGACAGTGACTAAGCCACTTGGCCAAGTGGCTTAGTCACTGTCTATACAAGCTTGCCGACCAGGGTTCGATTCCCGGCCGGAGCCAAGCTCTTGTCTTTGTGTGATTTCACCTGGGGCTCTGATCCTGAGGTCGTTAAGAGAATCCAGACATTAATGTATGAAAAATATATATGGCTTATTCGAATATGAAAAACACGTAAAAATGTGCAAAATTTATCATGTATATATAATATATATATATATATATACAGTATATAAATATATATATAATATATTATATATATATAATAACTTAATGTATAATTAGAACGAAATATAATACCTGATAAGACGGCATTGAATACAGCCACAACATTCAATGGAAAACGAGATCGAAGAACCACATTTATTTAACGCTTTTGATGATCTATGATTAAGTGTTTCAGAATCTGGACCATCCGTCAATTGCGTCACTATTTGCTTCCACGGAAAAGTAGTAGTGAAGATTTGTATCAGTTCATCCAGGGGAGAACTTTTTCAAACCAACAATAAGAGAGAGAGAGAGAGAGAGAGAGAGAGAGAGAGAGAGAGAGATAATGATATAAAAATGGTTTGTTTATTGATAGACTTAATTTGTTCTCTCATATAAATATCAAGAGTAAATAAGATTAGGATTCAAATGTAGACTTGAAATTCTCGAAATGTAAGTTCATTTGGTTCACTGAATCATTCAATTCATAATACGTTTGGAAAATTAATCTATTTAGTTCAGTACAAATTAATTAAAAAAGATCATCCATTTTACTCTCTCTCTCTCTCTCTCTTTCTCTCTCTCTCTCTCTCTCTCTCTCTCTCTCTCTCTTATTTATTTTTGGGCAAAATTAATCATCATCAATATCACCCGTGCCTGTATTTTTAGAAATGTCAGAGTCAGATTATGTAGTGAGAAGAACCTGCTGAACTAAAAGCGAAGTGGAACAAGTTTAGTTGAGTCTTAGAGATTTCAGAGACGTGTAAAGAAATCTATAGTTGTAAAGTAATGAGATTAATTAACTGGTCATCTATAACTGTTACTCCCTTTTACCTGGAGGGGAAAATAAAATAAAAAATGAATAACTATGATACAATAGATATCTCAGATACAAAAACAGAAGGCCTCACCATTAAAAATGCATTTGTTGTTTTGTTATTTCCTCCCTCATATATTATCTTGTTGGTTGCTATTATCATTTCTATTTTAAAATAAATTCACTTTAATGTTGAATATTACTTTAAAAAATCCATAGCATTTCCTCTTAAATAAATTCTGTAAACAGAATCCTTTACTCCTTCTGACTGAGGAAGATTAAATAACACGTATCAATAATCATTATTGAAGACTGGCTGGAATACTTGAGGGAGAGACTAGATATAAATTACAAAACTAATGTCAGTTGATAAAGACAGACACCTGCTGTTTTATATCTCCAAATCATCACCAGAATATTCGTAATTTCCCAGGTAATATAAATAAATTCCCAGGAATTTCTTGAGATGGTTGAAGAGCGGAAGGAACGAACTGCTATCACGCAGAGAGAGAGAGAGAGAGAGAGAGAGAGAGGATGAAATATTGCGTCATTACATAAGGTTTCTCTTTTGTGTTCTCTTTAGGGAGGCAATTGCTAAGAAAGAAGAAAAAAAGAGAAAAAGAGAGAGGGAAAAAATGTTTCATTCCATTAAAAGTTGTGCACAAATTTCTCTCGTTTTTTATCTGTTTTTACTTTTTCACTCTAGAATTATGGATATTTTCATTTTTCCCCTCTACGATACTTTATCATTCTTTGACTACAATAGTGCAAAGTATGCACTCGTGTAGAACGACGTTTGACAATTGCTGTTATTCATTACTGCTAACTCTAGTCTCCTATGGACTGTCATTATCATACTCATCTTAATTCTTAATAAGGTTCATTGAATTACTCAAACGATATTTTTACTAATTTTCTGAAAATGACAGAATCTCATCTACTCACAAAATATTACCGATTGATGAATTATTATCAAATATTTCGAGCAATAGATAAAAAAGTTGAATTTCATCACCATTATGAATTGGCCTGTTTTTGCTATGTTTTCTTTTTTTGTCTCTAAAATTTTCATAATAAACAGAGGTTATTTTTCAATATGCAACAATCTACTTCAATCTCCATGAATACAAATCTTGTTTGACATCTTTTGGACAGCTTCTAAAAAGTAATCGCATTTGGGTTTATTGAATGAACCGCTGATAAAAAGAGAACTTGAATATGCTGACATGGAAGTAAAACGGAGACTGCCTCCTCAGTCAATAGGGTTTTGAGGGATAACAAGGTCCAGGAGAAATTATAAAAACAAGGAGAGAGAGAGAGAGAGAGAGAGAGAGAGAGAGAGAGAGTGAGCACCAATGTCTCTGATACACTGATCAAGACAGTGATATATGATGATATGGAAATGTTATCGTTCTATTATAGATATAGTTTTCTTTAGAGACACCGTTTGTTTATGATCGATTATGCTATTTCATACATCGAAATACTCTTCCTTACTTGCTTCTAATTCTCCTTATATTGGATGATGTATATTGAACGAACGTGAGTAAAGAATTACAGATTATCTTGAAAGGTGTTTCTCTATGAAGACTCTGGTCGATGTTATGTGGGATAAAAAGTAATGATTTGTTTATAGATTGATTCAAATTCTCTTCTAGAAAGCAAAAGGACATTAACCGAATTCCTGATTCTCCTAAATGCAACAAGCAGGCTTTTCCACTCCCAACAACGATTCTATGTATTCCAAGTATTACATTGAGGCTATACAAAAACATAATATTTCTGCCACCATTTTTTTCAATTCTATAGGGAAAATAAAACCTTTCTGTTGGAGAATGAAAACACAATGGAAGTCTTGTTCGCCATTAATTCCTCTTTTGCTTTCTTTTTATTTTTGTATTGTTTCAATACATTTGCCAACACCGTTTTAACTGTTCGAGCGTTGTGTCTGATATTTTTTTTCTTTCTTTTATCCTACACCAAACTTTTCTTCGAATATCTAAATCCCTTAACAAATGGAAAGGTTTTATAAATATTAGCAAATACCACATAACACTTATTCAGGGAATACAGAGATCTTTGTTAAATGAATGGAAGTTGTAAGTTTAAGAACTACAGACGTGATACTCAGATCCAAAAGAAACACTTCTGACATATATTATTTCGGAAATATCTGTGTCTATACTTGTACTTTCACTGAACCTCATATAATGTCTAAATCTCTCTTAATGATTCATCCTTTTGTAAAAGTAAGAGGAAAGATGTCAGGATTCACTCTCATATTTTCATTTTCAAATATATGGTTCCCAAAGCTTCCCATTACATACAAATATTCTTATTGCTTTAATGGATCCAGAGAATTATGTATTTGAGGAAATAATGTCTCCTTGGGGCTATTCTTATGTTTATGTGTATTTGTATATTTAAAGTGTGAAGTGAAACTTATTTTATGTAGATATATTTTATGATATAAAGTAGCGGAAGAAATTTATAAATACAAGTGATGAATATATGAGTAATTGTGCGAAATTAATATCAACAAAGCGGTCATAATAACAATTCTTTCTCTCTCTCTCTCTCTCTCTCTCTCTCTCTCTCTCTCTATATATATATATATATATATTAGCGTCAATGACCTTCGATGTGAGGATGCAAGAGAACTTCAAATCATTCATTTACTCGATATATATATATATATATATATAAATCCTCGGACAGCTAGGTAGCGTCAGGTTCCGATATATTTTATGGCCTCTCGTGGTATGGTTGGTTTCGACCTGGCCTTTCATTAGAAGGAGCTAGCGTTCGATCCCAAGTATGAGGTAGAAATTTATTTCTATTTGAACACGATGTTGTGTTGATATTTATCCATATTGACTCATTAGGGGTAATTTAAATGAATTACTACCAATTGTGTCACGTGGTGGGCCAGGATATCAGGTAAAACTCGCTGGTAAGAGACTGATGTCTCTCCAGGTAAATCCTCGGACAGCTAGGTAGCGTCAGGTTCCGATATATTTTATGGCCTCTCGTGGCATGGTTGGTTTCGACCTGGCCTTTCATTAGAAGGAGCTAGCGTTCGATCCCTAGTATGAGGTAGAAATTTATTTCTATTTGAACACGATGTTGTGTTGATATTTATCCATATTGACTCATTAGGGGTAATTTGAATGAATTACTACCAATTGTGTCTCGTGGTGGGCCGGGATATCGGGTAAAACTCGCTGGTAAGAGACTGTTGTTTCGCCAGGTAAATCCTCGGACAGCTGGGTAGCGTCAGGTTCCGATATCTTTTATGGCCTCTCGTGGCGTGGTTGGTTTCGACCTGGCCTTTCATTAGAAGGGGCTAGCGTTTCATCCCAAGCATGAGGTAGAAATTTATTTCTATTTGAACACGATGTTGTGTTGATATTTATCCATATATATATATATATATATATATGTGTGTGTGTGTGTGTGTATATGTGTGTGTGTGTGTGTATAGGTATTATCTGCTGGAATAGAAATTGCAAAAAAGTACCTGGTGAAATAATGATGTTGATATAATACTTGTATAGCTTTGTAGTGTACAGACGAGGCCTTGGATTAAAGTGTTTTTAAACATGGTTAGATCTGTTTGTAGCAATGGTTACGCCCCATTGTCCATTTGCCTACTGTTAGGTTGTTTGACTGTCAAACAACCTAGTTTCATTTTTTTTGTAACTGCCCTTTTCTCCGTTTAGGTGGGTGTTTTTGTTTACTTGTGTCACAATGTGAGTGGCAAGAATTAGTCAGGTTTGGGAAGCCAGATGGACCAGTTCTCGTAATGGAGTCGAGAAAAAGCAGCAGACCCAGCTTTGGAGTATCTCCTAGTTGGTGGTGACTTGTCCTTAACCTAGTCCTCGAGGTCGTTATGGATTTGAAGAGTTGTTCTTCGGTAGCAGCAAAGTGGCTGCTGTATCGACACTGGCGTTGTTGTTCCCGCAGTGTTCGATGGACGTCCTCGAGGATCAGGGATTGTTTGTGGATGTTTATTTGTTGGAAGAGCCAGTGTATGGGCTCGTGTTTATTATTTCATTAATAATGAGAAGATTCTTTTGTTAATTGGTCCTTGCTGCTGCTTACTGTGTTTGTTTGTTTGTTGAGTATTGCTTATTTTATTTATTTTTTTTGAACGTTTAAGTTTTCTGTTTTTGATATTGTAATGTTATCTGAATTTATGCTGTGATCATTTATGTGTCTGTGTTTCCCATTACCTGTACTCACTTGTAATTATTGTATATAATCTTGTAAAATAAACTAGGTTAATGTACTTAAGTGTTTTCTGTTTTACCCACTCCTTTGGTTGTTGCAGTCCATTGGTTCATTACAGTCCCAATTCGTTTTTAGTATTTTTTTAAAGAACCTGTTGAACCATGAAGGCGGTTCATAACATTTGGCGACCGTGACAGGATCGGTTCTGTTTGGGCTGGTGGTTCTGTGACATCTTTGGGGGTGGGTGAGTGTGATCTGAAAAAAAAAAAATTTTGAATTTTTTTTTTTTTTTTTTTTTGAGTGTGGAGGTGTTAGGTTGTTTGACTGTCAAACAACCTAGTTTAATTTTTTTTGTAACTGCCCTTTTCTCCGTTTAGGTGGGTGTTTTTGTTTACTTGTGTCACAATGTGAGTGGCAAGAATTAGTCAGGTTTGGGAAGCCAGATGGACCAGTTCTCGTAATGGAGTCGAGAAAAAGCAGCAGACCCAGCTTTGGAGTATCTCCTAGTTGGTGGTGACTTGTCCTTAACCTAGTCCTCGAGGTCGTTATGGATTTGAAGAGTTGTTCTTCGGTAGCAGCAAAGTGGCTGCTGTATCGACACTGGCGTTGTTGTTCCCGCAGTGTTCGATGGACGTCCTCGAGGATCAGGGATTGTTTGTGGATGTTTATTTGTTGGAAGAGCCAGTGTATGGGCTCGTGTTTATTATTTCATTAATAATGAGAAGATTCTTTTGTTAATTGGTCCTTGCTGCTGCTTACTGTGTTTGTTTGTTTGTTGAGTATTGCTTATTTTATTTAACATTTTTTTTGAACGTTTAAGTTTTCTGTTTTTGATATTGTAATGTTATCTGAATTTATGCTGTGATCATTTATGTGTCTGTGTTTCCCATTACCTGTACTCACTTGTAATTATTGTATATAATCTTGTAAAATAAACTAGGTTAATGTACTTAAGTGTTTTCTGTTTTACCCACTCCTTTGGTTGTTGCAGTCCATTGGTTCATTACAGTCCCAATTCGTTTTTAGTATTTTTTTAAAGAACCTGTTGAACCATGAAGGCGGTTCATAACACTACACATACACCGAATAGTCAGGGTTATTCTTTCCGCACTCTCCTTTTATTTTCCCATACACTTGACCACACTGAGATTACTAAAAAAATCTTCTTCACCCAAGGGTAGAAGAGACTCTTTAGCTAAGGTGAGCAGCTCTTCTAAGAGAAGGACACTCCAAAATTAAACCATTGTTCTATGGTCTTAGATAGTGCTATAGCCTCTGTACCATGTCTTTCATGGTCTTTGGTTAGAGTTCTCTTGCTTGAGGGTAAACCCAGGTACACTATTCTACCTAATTTCTCTTCCTCTTGTTTTTTCTTTTAAAGTTTTTATAGTTTATGTATGAAATATTAATTTGGATGTTTTTACTGTTCTAAAGATATTTCATTTTTTGCTGTTTTCTTTTCTCACTGAGCTATTTGCCCTATTGGAGGCCCAAGGCTTATAGTATCCTTCTTTTCCAACTAGGGTTATAGCTTAGCAAGTAATAATAATAATAATAATAATAATAATAATAATAATAATAATAATAATAATAATAATAATAATGATAATAATAATAATTAGAAGAAAAATAAGAGAGGTCCAGCAATTTTAGCATGTGTCGGGTAGAGAGAGAGAGAGAGAGAGAGAGAGATCACCATGATATAGCTATACGAGCTTCTATCACTTTAAATGAACACAAGTAATTGGTTCAAACAAGTAATAGTCATCGAATAAACTGAATCAAGAGTTTTCAAATGAACCAGCTATTTCTTCCACTCCGGGCTCCACTGTGCCTCCACACAATTCAGCTCTGTTGTATCCAAGCGCGGATTGCAATCCAAATTATACAAATCCTCTTGTCTAATCCTTTGTAGTCCAACAAAATCCCTTAGATTGAACTTGAGTGGTGGGAAATCCCTCAACTCCCACAGGTGTCAGTCAATCTCCTTCAGGAGAATAACTCTTCTAGAATAGGGTTGAATATTAGACAAGATATAGGAATATGCAGGTATCTATCTATCTATCTATCTATCTATCTATCTATCTATCAATTTGTCTATTTATCTATCTATCTATCTATTTATTTATCTATCTATTTATTTATCTATCTATTTATATATGTACACCCGAGTACTGCAATGTGATATGGTACCCACACTACCAAAAGGATATTGCCCAAATAGAGAGTGTACTAAGATCCTATACTGCTAGAATAGAAAAAGTTAAGGACCTTGACTACTGGGAAAGACTGCAATTTTTAGAACTATACAGTCTGGAAAGGAGAAGAGAACGCTACATGATAATAAAAGCATGGAAGCAAATAAAAGAAATTACTGAAATCATGGAGCTAAAAATATCAGAAAGAGCAAGCCGAGGTAGATTAATAGTGCCAAAAATATACCAGGAAAACTAAGGAAGGCGCACAGGACATTAATCCAATACGCACCAGCATCGATAATGGAGCGACTATTTAATGTGCTGCCAGCTCATCTAAGAAACATATCAGGAGTGACCGTAGATGTGTTTAAGAATAAACTCGATAAATACCTAGGATGCATCCTAGACCATCCCAGACTGGAAGATGCAAAATACACCGGAAGATGCATTAGCAACTCTCTTGTGGATATACGAGGTGCCTCACACTGAGGGACCTGGGTGAACTGAAACATAAAATAAGGCAATAAGGCAATAAGGCTCTCTCTCTCCTCTCTCTCTCTCTCTCTCTCTCTCTCTCTCTCTCTCAGAAATCACTCATTATACACTATTGAGATTATTACTGTCATTTTTGGGATAAAATACCATATTTTCCTTTCAATCAAATCAGATGACTAGAATCCACCCCAAAATATTTGCTCCTCTTAACAATAAAAACGAATGAAAGAAATCCTGAAGTCCCAAACGAGTTGTTGCTCTACCAAATGTAATTTCCCATCTATCTCTCCTATGATCGTTTACCAATATGAGGAAAAGGGGAACAGGGTAAATGGAAAAACAATGGGACAGATGCAATACATATAAATGATTAAAAACACTTTGAAATTTTATCGATATTACAAAATACAAATACCCAACCACAAAGAAATCTGTATCGAGGGCCATCACCCCAAGTTCTCGCAGTAGTGACCTCCTTTGGCCTCTTCTGACGCTTAAAGGTCATTTGATCGATGTCAACTTGACTGGCATTATCGGAGAAACCCTCAATTCTCTCTATTGACAGAAAATGCCAATCACTGAAATACATTGCTTCTAGTTTAAAGGTTTAAAGGCGCTCATAAATGACAGAGGCAAGGGACAGTGACATTGCCCTACCGAGTAGGACAATGCCCTAGAAACTGACCATTTATACATATGATTAGCGCCCAAACAATCTCTCCACCCAAGCTAGGAGTAGCAGGGCCAGACAATGGCTGCTGATGACCCTGCAGATAGACCTATGGGCTCCCCCAAAACCCCCATCCTTAGCTCACAAGGATGGTGAGGTTACATTGACCAAAGAACATATCGAATTTGAGTGGGACTCAAACCTCAGTCTGGCGTTTATCAGTCAGGGACGTTACCACATCGGCCACCACAACCCTAGTTCAATGCAATTAAGCTTTCGATAAACTATGGATTGAAGGAGGGAGGTCATATCGCAAAAGGTTTATTGATATTGCTAAGACTCTGTAAGCCAATGGTCTGTTTGGAATATGCCGGAGACAGAGGTGTCCTTAGAAAGGTGCCTTCCTTCCTTCTTCCCACTCGGTGAGTGATCCCAAATAAAGACATCCATTAAGAGTTGAACATTCGAAGCAGTCAGGGATCTCGTTGAAAGAACTCTAAGATTTTTGGTTTTGAAATGTGCAACATCTGCCAAGTGTATTAAAAATAGGTTTAAACACAGGGATAAATATACACATACATGACTGAAGGTAAATCACGATAGTGTTGAAGACAGAGACTTAGTCTGTATACATCTATGCATCATCTAACTTTAAATCTCTCTCTCTCTCTCTCTCTCTCTCTCTCTCTCTCTCTCTCTCTCTCTGATAAGTTTTCCTTTTTATCAATAAGTATCTTATACTCAACTATTATCTTTTCAATTCATCGAATGTTGTTTTCGTTGACTTTTATAAATAATAAATATCGAGGAGAAAATACGAAAATGATGTCTTGCTGGCAATCAGGTGAGCCTCAGAAATTGGAGAAGAAACATCTTAACATTTCATGAGGGAATTATATACCCATCATCTTTCACACAAGAAGAGGAAAAGCTCAAATGCTTTCTCTTTTTTTTTTTAGTTTTTTATTGGTTTATTTTAATATTTCGAAGGACTGACGAGGTAATAATCGTATACAATATCAGGAAGATTAAAACTTTCAAGTTTGTTCAATAAACAGAGAGGTTTTGCCACAAAGAAATGCAATGACGAGCGTTGACATGCAATGTTGCCAGGAAATTATCATGTTTGCTTTGTCAAACTGTCAATGTTTACCCTTCAGTCCCACCACTCAAAATGCCTCTTCTACAATATCTGGGACTACAATGACCACACGAAAACTTTCTCTCTACACTTTTTAGGGGATATTTTCCGTTTGACCACAGTGTTTACCAAAAGAGTTGAAATTACTGGATTACCTGTCAATTTTGTAAAAAGAATGATTGCGTTAAAACACTCGAGACAAAAAGAAAAAGATTAAGTAATAAAAAAAACAGACATTAATGGGGGGTTTGACTCAGGAAACCATAAAAAAGATATCAGTGCAGTAGTGACGCTGAATGAGAGAGAGAGAGAGAGAGAGAGAGAGAGAGAGAGAGAGAGAGAGATTTATGAAATATCATCGAAAAGGGCTGCATAAGTAAAATACGATTAACAAGACATCCTCTTTTATATGAGAGACTTGGAAATAATCTATATTAAGAAATGCTTTATCTGTCTAACGGATTATTATTATTATCTTGCATTCATTGTCCAAATTCAGTATTGTCACTGACTTCGAAAAAGGGGTTTATAGGTCGGCGAATCTGTTCTTTTTTTCGAATAAAATTCTTATTTACTGTCTAAGTTGTGAAGGAAATGAAGATTTCAAAACATATCGAAAGAGAACTTGGAAAGCAATCCTGATATAAGAGGGAATCAAAGTACCAAAGGACAGGCAGTATTCGAATTTTACATTCCAGGAAATTGGGATATATCCAGAAGCTATGGAAAGTGTTCCAGGCTCCAGCGCAGTACTGACTAATGGGAGAAGGTAAGTAAGTCAGGACCAGCGTAGTCTTTTGTAAGTTTTGTAGATCCAGTTGTACAGTATGTTATGGGTGACAGCCTCCACATCAGTTTTTCCTTGTTCTTATATTATTATTGTAGGTTTATAATAAACAGTAAATTAGCAGATAACAAACTGAAGAAATCTCTGCTGAAAGTTCGGATGACGACAATTATTATTATTATTATTATTATTATTATTATTATTATTATTATTATTATTATTATTATTGGCTAAGCTACAGCCCTAGTTGGAAAAACCGGATGCTATAAGCCTAAGGGCTCCAACAGGAAAAATAACTCAGTGAAGAAAGGAAATAAGGAGACAGACGAATAGAATGCCTGAGTGTACCCTCAAGCAAGAGACCTTGTCAGATGAAGACTTTACATACGGAAATCACCCTAACTCGGACTCAAACTCAGTCATTTCTCCATCAACACGAACAAGTAATTCGAAAGAAACATAATCATCGCCAATTAAAGAAAGAAATAGAAGCCTCACTTCAAAGCTTTTCATATTCCTCCTATTCTCCTACTTTGAGAAACTGAGCATCAAAACATACTACGCCATTAGCCAGGAAGACCAGAAAACAGAAAAAAAAATACAAAAGAAATAGCAAAATTATCAAACAACTTTACCTATAATGGATTTAACTCTGGAAAGAATTGTAATAGTTCACACATTCAAGCAAAACTTTAATGTATACGTTTGGAAAGTCGATAGAAAATTTGGGAAAAGCAAATAAGTAATGAGATCACTCGTAGCAAACAAACAAAAGCCAGACAGCTAAATCAGTGAACACAAAAAAATCTTCGCCAACATCCCATAAATGATCCTTACTATATCCTTCACTGCCACTAGGAATAATCTGTTGGGTCAAAACCAGGTCAGTGACGAATGATGGGGAGGGTCATGTACCTCTACATCTGGATGGAAGTCAAGGAAATTGAGAGGGAGGTTGATGGAGGGAGGAAATAGAGTAGAGGGAGAGAAGGAAAGACTGGGAAAGAGAAATATCAAGAAGAAACAGTCGTAGGAGAAAACAGTCATGGGAAGATGAAATCATTTAATTCAAACATAAATAACAATCTAATCTTTATGTGACACAAATCTCCAGAGAATTAAACGATCTTCTTTTTGTGTAAGTTATTTTTCGAACTTCAGCTTTTGTTTAGATCATTTGTCCCTTGTATCACAAAAACTGCTGGTTTATCTAACGTTTAATGGATTCAGAAGTGTTTAATTCCCTATGCAATAGATGTGATGGAAGTTTGACAACGTCTCTCTCTCTCTCTCTCTCTCTCTCTCTCTCTCTCTCTCTCTCTCTCTTTTATCGTTGGTTTAAAAAAGTTCTTCTCCGGACAAACTAACACAAAACTTTTCAATATGACTTTTACGTCGAAACAAATAGTAATGCAATTGACAGATGTTCCAGATTCCATAACACTTAATCATGGATCATCACAAGCGTTAAATAAAGGTGGTTCTTTGACCTCATTTCCCATTGGATATTGTGGCAGTATTCAATGCCGTCTTATCACGTATTATATTTCGTTCTCATTGCAAGCACACGTATATGCAGTCAGTTATTAGGGTGCATATATCTACCCTACTTAGTAAAAAGAAATTCTTTCTACGACAAATATCTCCTTTGTTACAAACGCCACTGACCATATTTCAAAATAACTTTTGCAAAAGCCTCCCAATATAACATCATAGAAATATATATTTCTTTTCACCGACGCTAATATTTTTCAGTCTCCCTCCCAGTAAAGAAAATAAATCATATATCTCGCACCCGAGAGAGAGAGAGAGAGAGAGAGAGAGAGAGAGAGAGAGAGAACAAGGGCATTTTTATTCAGTAAACAAATGTCCCAAGTCGTTTTATCACCCCAGTGGTGTGTGACTGTGAGTGCGGATGTGTTTGTGGATGTACTTTTGGGTGTAGGTGTGGATGTTTTTGTAGGTGTGGATTTGGGTGTGGATGTGTTTATGGGTTTGGGTTTGTGTTTGAATTTGTTTATAGGTTTGGGTTTGGGCGTGGGTGTGGATGTGTTTGTGGGTGTGGATGTGGGATTGTGTGAATATGTTTGTGGGTGTGGATGTGTTATTGGGTGTGGGTGGGATTGAGGATGTGTTTGAGCGTGTGGGTGTGCGTGTAGGTGTGGAAATGAGTTTGGATGTTTTTTGGGTGTGGGAATGAGTATGGATGTGTTTGTGGGTGTGGATGTGGATGTGTGTGAACATGTTTGTTGGTATGAATGCATTTGTGGGTGTGGATGTGGATGTGGGTGTGTGTGGATGTGTTTGTGGGTTTGGGTTTGGGTGTGGATGTGGATGTGTTTGTGAGTGTGGGTGTGAGTTTGGATGTGTTAGTGGGTGTGGATGTGGGTGTGTGTGAATATGTTTGTGGGTGTGGATGTGTTTGTGGGTTTGGTTGTGCTTGTGGATGTAGGTGTGGGCTATCCTGGAAACTATCTGCAGGACAGTCTGTTCTGAGAGAAACTCTCTTAATGTTTGGACAGCACTAAGACATTGTCTATCTATCATAACGTATAGTAACATGTCCAAGTACCATATATCTATCTTTCTATCTATCTATCTATCTATATATATATATATATATATATATACATATGAACATATATATATATATATATATATATTTATATATATATATATATATATATATGTGTGTGTGTGTGTGTGTGTGTGTATGTAGGCAATTTTTGAATGTCTGACTGTGGCGTATTTGAGGGGTGTCATTCCCCATCGCTTCTGGCGATAAGCGTTTCCACCTTCAGAGTAACTGAGAACATGACAACTTCCATAACATTAAAATCCTCAATGTTGTTGTTGTTGTTGGTAGGAGTGAGTGCGTGAGTTTGTTCCCCTGCTCTGCTCTTAGGGTGAAACTTTTGCCTCCCCCCCCCTCCCCTCCTCCCTCAGAGTTCATCTTTATTTCATTTCACCGGTTTTATGGACGTAAACATTTATAACCTGAACAGTAATTATCAAAGTTTGACACAGATTAATGTGTTTGGACGTCATTGATTTCTTTTCTTTGGAAATTCGTTTTTTGTAACATGATCTGATTGAAACATTGTCAGACCAAACTAAAAGCCTTCTTATTTCTTATTTCTCTGAAAGTATTGACCGCTACAGATACAATGGATAGTATAAATAAATTGAATAGAGAATCTTTAAATGTTTTGGGAAGGGTTGTATCTGGCATAAATATTGAAGGAGAGAGAGAGAGAGAGAGAGAGAGAGAGAGAGAGCATGGCGTTGTTAATAACATGTGTTATTGATCTTCAGATCAACCAGATAAGACATCGATCAAGTCATAAACGATGGACAATTAAAGAATCTCAAAATATTGTACATAAAAGTTAATGTCATCGGCTGTTTTAGTTGTATGCTGTATAATCACTTCCTAAATATCATAAGGTCGTTTTAACAGACAACACATTTCTGTTTGAATAAATGCTTAAAAGAGAGATAACGTACAAAGGGCAGACCTACCTTGGTCAGCATCTCTCTCTCATGAATAAGCTGACTCAACAAACCTCTATCGGAGGCCGACATGCTATTGATAAAGGAATTACGAACAGGATTGGCACTTGATTTAAAACAATATGATCCTAATAATTTACATTCATATATATATATATATATATATATATATATATTTATATATATTTAAATAGGCCATATATTTCGATACATTAATGCCATGTTTCTCTTACCGACCTCGGGATCAGAGCCCCAGATGAAACAAATCAAAGACAATAGCTTTTGACCGGCCAGGAATCGAACCCTGGTCCAAGAAACTTGTAAGAACCGTGACTTACCGCTTAGCCACTTAGCTTTCTTCATGGCAGGATTTGGTTGATTGCCAGAGAGAGAGAGAGAGAGAGAGAGAGAATTAAAGTTCAAGATACCGATGGTTAGATTCAAGAAAAGCCAGTCACCTCTTATATCAAAAAATTCCTTTTCCTTCTGCTTCCATCAGTCAATAGAGAATGCTTCATTGCCGATGACTTCCAAGGGGATTTCTTCTTCTTCCTCTTCATTCCTTTTTTTTCTCTCCTTGAAAATCATTTTTTTTTTCTTTGCACTGGGATTCTTCTTCTTTTCTCTCACCATCTGCTGTTCCTCATCCATCAACGTTGTACATTTCTTTCTCTCGAAATATAAAATTCAACTTTTCTAGATCCCATAAAACTCCAGAATGAATTACAGAAGACATTTTTCTTAACACTCACAGTTACGGGAAGATCCTTCATTTATTTATTTTTTTTTTTTTTGGACATCCTAATGTCCTCTTGTTAAGATAACGACGAATGTATTATCGAAATAATTCCTACACATTTCTTTATTTAATCCAAATATATAGCCTTATTAAACAATTATGACCCTAATTTGTATACATAATGTGTTTTATGAAGATGTTTTAAGTATACTTATTATCCATTGGAACCCTTACCCACATCACCCTGACTCCCATCTGTAGTTTCAGTAATGGTCACCCATCCAAGTATTGACCAGACCTATTGTTACGGATATTGATGGTTGTTTTGTGATATCCCTATAATGTCCTTCGGTGTAGAATATTCTGCTCCGGATTTGGTAAAGACTGAACGCTTCTCCTGTATTTGACTTTCCAGCCAAGTTGATCCGTTTAATTAGGTACTAATATCTGTTGCTTAACTGATTTCATCACTTTCACTCACGGGTGATCTCTCTCTCTCTCTCTCTCTCTCTCTCTCTCTCTCTCTCTCTCTCTCTCTCTCCGTAGAGCAAGTGACAGCGCACTCTATTAACAAACAAGTCAACTGGACAAACCAACAACAGAATGGACATTTACATTTTATAATCCACACTGCCTGAGGATTTTGTACCTGGTCGTAAATTGACTATAATGCTTTGATTTGATTTGATTTCATTTCATTTGAAGAAGAAGAAGAAGAAGAAGAAGAGAGAGAGAGAGAGAGAGAGAGAGAGAGAGAGAGAGAGAGAGAGAGAGAGAGAGAGAGAGAGAGATGAGCGAATTACCCACCTTGTAATCAGTTCCTATTAATGTAATACGACTGTACATTTTTTGATCAAGTAATGATCACTGAAATCTCTCTCTCTCTCTCTCTCTCTCTCTCTCTCTCTCTCTCTCTCTCTTCAATGTCAGAAAAGATCCATTTTGATGATGAAACGGAATAAAAAAATGTTGCAATCAAAAGTTAACTGCCTCTATCATTGATGTGTATCATGAAACTCTTTGCTCATCAGCCTCATTGGGACCCATTGCCTTTGACAGTAGAACTTTAAGGCATGTAATTTTTTTTTACTTTTAACCCAAATAGTTTTATTTGCTCTTCTGAATAAATAAGTAATATTTAGCAAATATCAACAATAGTTCAAGATAATTATTTTTGCATGTTAATACCATATATAATTAACCCCAAGAGGACCCCGTGAAATCCTTTTACTTTTCTTCATCGACTCTGAATCCAACAGAAAGCTGCATGGAGTCAAGGATCTTCCCCCATCAACAGTTATTGTTAACATTTTTCAAACCCTCATTTATCACTTTTGGACATCGTGTCATTCTGTCAAAATCTCGGAAAAGAAGAAGAGAAGAAAGTTATTCCACAACAATAGTTTAATTATCATCCGGATTCAGTTCTACTTTCTAAAATAAACTAACAGTTCTTCTCTCCCTCAACTAAGAATGTGATGTTTATTTAGAAATAAAAGGAACAGAATTTGACAGGTGTTTAATAATGTAAACAGTTATTCAGAGCTTCCAAATCCCATCGATTTTATGACAGAACCCGACCACATTTCAGAGAGCTAAAGGAATATTAAATAGCCTTCTAACTATCAGTTTCCTCAAAGTTTATTTTCTAAATAAATTGATAAGATCAACGTCCTCTCCAAATGATATATATATATATATATATATATATATATATATATATATATATATATATATATATATATATATATATATATATATATATATATACATATAATAATAATAATAATAATAATGATAATAATAATAATAATAATATTAATAATAATAATAATAATAATAATAATAATAATAATAATAATAATAATAGATATTAAAAGATCAAATTTTCCTGAAAATTAAGATTAAGTTTCTTTCATTCCAAGAGGCATACATAGGACACACACAACCCATATATATATATATTTATATATATATATATATATATATATATATATATATATATATATATAGGCTATAATTGTGTATATATATATATATATATATATATATATATATATATATATATATATATATATATATATATATATATATATATATATATATATGCATATAGGTTATAAGTGTGTATAAATAATAATTTTCATTAACACTAAATAACTGCAAAGAAGCTAATATGAAGAGAATTGCTACAGTATTAAAAGCGACATTGACCTATAACGTCAATACATATAAGACCACTAACGACTTTCCAGTATAGATTGTAGAGTAAATAGCAGATTCAGTAGATATCTAATTTGCTGACTCTAATATTTTGGTGGGCAAAGCCAAACTTAATGAAGAACAAAATCTAATGAGCAGAAAAAATAACAGCACATTTTGTGAGGACAAACATTGATGGCTACGCCTCGCTTTTCCTTTTGCTCTCTCATGTCAATATTGACATTGATCATTTTGAAGAGGCTGCAACGCAAACAGCAGTCTTCAGAGGGACAACCTTTGACAAAGAGAGCTATTTCGTGTTTTTCTTGTCTGATGTGCTTTTGAGGACGATGTGTCCTGCACTGCTTGGTTCAGCGCAACACTTATGATATTTTGGGATATTTTTCTTTAACAATAATTTTACATAAATAGTTTAATATCTTCCTTCCTTTCAATTGCATGGCCAATGATCACCTGTAGGATGAAATACCTAATTCCATAGAAGTCTCAGTGAAAGATGCAGAGTGAGAGAGGGAATTCCCCTTTGAAAAGATATGTGATTCCGACAAAACCTCTTTTCTGAAAAAGAATTAAAATAGGGAAATTCGTCTAATAAATCTGAATATTCATGGGATGGAATTAATTACTTTTTCTCTTTTCGGGAAGTAAAGAAAATGCTGATTAAGGCTACTCTCTCTCTCTCTCTCTCTCTCTCTCTCTCTCTCTCTCTCTCTCTCTCTCACACCCGTCGTTCATTCTCACACTCATCGCCCTTTTCTCAAGTATTAACTACTGACTGACACTTCGTCTCAGCCCAATCACAAATCACATAACCTCAACCGGGAATATTTTTCCATCTTTTCGAACTCTATTTTAGAAATGATATTACAGATGAAGTAAATAATCCATAGTTTTAACATTTAACTCTAAAAGAAAACAATTTTGTTAGGCACCTGCTCTTGTTGGGACCCTAAGCTTCAGTGTAGTCAGCCTTATGTTAGAATCACACCAGTCATTTCTTGCTATAGGTTTTCACCAACCTCCAGCCGTTTATAGCGAACAAAAGTGTTGTAGCGTCACACTACGATATCGCAGTTCGAGGAGCGAATAGGAAAAAGTTAAACAAATCCGATCAGCTGATGTCATCATGGCGTCCAGAAATTTTCTAACTGTTGCAGTAATTTTTATTATCGGTATATTACGTGAATCGAAGAATTCTACAACCATCAAAGGATAACAAAGGAAATTTTTATTGTATCTTGAGGTGTGTTGGACCCAGGATTTCCAAACAAGAGCACGTCCTATTTTCAGCCGCCATCTTGTGTGTTTACATCTGACGTCATGCTCGTGGTTATGCCAGCTGCTTCCTGTCCAGTTGGCAAGCCAATATCTTGAAGATTCTCGAGCAACCACCTCTCGTGCTTTCCATTTTGGGCAGCATCCAGCAAAAAAAAAAAAAAAAAAAAAAAAAACAGTGTGATTCCAGCTTTGGGTATAATGCGGCTTTGCAAAAGCCCAGTCATTCCTGAGAGCAACAGAGCCACATTAAAATTGCAAGAAAGACTCCCGTCTCATCCTTCCTAGTCTTGTTTGGGGATCAAACGCTGGTTATTCAATTGCTGTGTAAAAAAATATCTACACCTTTAGAAAATTACCTACCGTTAGGTTGGTAAATAACAGTGTACTTTTAGAACGATCTGTGTGTTTTTATTTCTTTATTTTCATCCATTACCTTTCTTTCCGGTGTTGACGTGACCCACTACAGTCATTTAACTGCTAAGTACACAATTAACACATTGTTTCACGAGGTACAATTACGCTGTAATATGTTGTACTATTTAATGAAATATGTTCTTCAGATGTATTTCTTTTTTAATGCCTGTGTACTATTTTGATTTTTTTTGTTTTTGTTAATTAAAGAAGAATTAATTAAAGCGAGTAAGAATAAAGCTTAAAAAAACTATTGTTTAGTGCTGGATTTCAAGTATTGTGTCCGATTCATTGAAAGATTTTCCATTATGTGTAGATAAGAACAGAACTGCCAACTCTTATCAGATTATCATCATTTTTAAGATTTATCTTTTCAGGACGTTTCCTCGAAGCCAGAAAAATCAATTGATCTTTCATTATCGAAGCCTGTTATTATTATACTTAAACAATAAAATCATATTGTAGAAGACTGACTACAGAGTATTTCTTTAAGGTTCTTTCCTAATTAGTTTTCTATATGCTAGTATACTATCAGGAAAGCTCAGTCGATAAATAAAATAAATATCTGAGGATAAATTTCCGAAAAATTACATAACATGGAAGAATTCTATTCTCTTACTCCCAATGGAGACACCGAGTACCCTCCTTGTCATTGATAACCAGAAAGAAAAAAAGAAATTAGTTAATTGGCATCATCACTATGAGTAGTTTCATTTCAAAACAGTTATCCACAAATAAAGATACGGAATGTTACATGATTCCACTTTCCGTTAGTCTATGGAAAACTTCCTTACATACTGCACAACTATGTTGCCTCAGAGGTAAAGTATGGGATCTATAAAGGCTTATTCAGACTCTGATGACAGTTGTGCTATTGGAAACGTCTCTGCCTAGCGATCTGCTGGACTGGGATTTGAGACCTGCTTCAACTCGGTAGTTTCTTGAATTGTCTGAAAAGTCACCATCATTGTGAGCTAAGGATTGGTTGTTTGGGGAGATTCTATAGGTCTACCTGCTGAGTCATCAGTAGCCATTGCCTGGCCCTCTCTGGTCATAGCTTGAGTAGAAAGGGTCTCAATTTTGGCGCAAATCATATGTATATAAGGTCAGTCTCCTGGGCATTGTTCTACTCGCTAGGGCATTGTCATTGTTCCTTGTCTTTGCCATTCATGAACGGCCTTTAAACATTTAAGAGAGGATATGTATGTTTTCCCTCTCGCTATAAACCTTCATGAGAGATAATTGTCTTTTCCTTCGAGTATCAACTACATATCTTGATTAATGTGTCTTTAAATCTTCTGTCTTCGAATGATGGAGAGGAAATAACCAACGGTGTCAAGTGAACATCCTTCCTTGTGATAACGACAATCCCATTACAATTATTGTAGTAAAATTAAAGGTTTCTTTTGATTCAATCTATCCTTCTCCTTCTTAAGCTTTATCAACCGAATTACTCTTCCTGTTATGTAACTCAGGACAATAAATTCCTGTTCAGATGGTTTTACACACAAACTTTCTCCTTTCTGTGTCTCTGTCTGTTCATTAAAACTTGAAGTGGAATGGAAGGGAGAGGAGAACTCAGAGTTGATTGAGTGGAGACACACTCATTCGTCAGACTGTTGGTAATTGTCTCGTCTCTGCATAAGGACAATTCTATTTCAACAAAGCTTTGGAAAACACAAACATACAGATACAAAGACAGACAGACAGACAGACACGCACTCGAACACAAATACACATATGCAACAACAATATCTCAGTGTCGTCCGAAAATCTATGACAGAATTTCTGTTACAATATTACTATGCCTGATACTATTAGAAATATGGATCCTGTCAGGCAAATGACCCCTTCATTTTGGAGATAGCGGTAAAAAATAAGTATATATATATATATATATATATATATATATATATATATATATATATATATATATAAAACTATTTGATATAATAGTATACATAAAACATTTTACATTTCTGCTTATTTTGAGGTAAATTGGATGGTTCTTACAATTATATTACACAAAGTACTGAGCTGAGCATTACGAGTATATACTCTAGAAAGATAATATATTTAACATCTTCGACTTAAAACAGAGCTATCACGCTAGAATCAATGTTTTGTCAACCCTTCAGTCTAAATGGTATTCAATAATAACTCGTTGTTTTTGTTGATCGGCCTCTTTTTGAAATTCTGATTTCTTTTTCTATAACTATTTATGTAAATTTTTACTGAATCTTCCAGATGATACAGAGATTTTCATTGAAATTTATCAAAAATAATTATAAACACAAAAAATAATTCTTAAAACGTTAAATAGCCCAAATTTCCGAAAACACAACATTATGATGATAGAATATTTTCTCTCTGATCACACTCGTCAGGAATTTGGTAATACTAAGTGAACGTTCACTGAGATTGGAGGAAGCCTTTCCTGCTTCATCAGTATTTAATAAGTAAAGAAACTGAATGATAGAATACAAACGTGAAAACTTTATTTTCTGGCTTATAATGCTTGGTTATGAAATTGCCTTTGTACGTTAAGGGATACCATAAATATTACGTCCTAATACATCTCTTTGCCTATCAAAGTAGGGACTTAATCATTCGCCAAAATGGACAGTGTGCGAGTTTGATGGACGACTTGACCAAATGCTACGAATGAATTTACAAAGATTCAAATTTCATGATTCCACAAGTCAATGGTTTCTGATCCAGTTTGAAGAACAACTAAAATTTAGAATTTGAATTAATGAGTAGGAAATGATTCCAGGAAAACCTCTCAGCTCCGATTTCTGAATTCCTGGCTTGGAGAAGTTGAGCACCAACACTCTCACAATCAACAAACCTGAGAGATGCAACAAACACTGTTTGCTAACCATACACACGTTTCTTAGAGATAGATTTTTTATTTGATTTATATCTTGAAGAGCAGCATTAAAATAAGTTTATATTTATTATGAAATAAGTTCACATTGGAGCTGTTAATATAAATGTCTCTAACCGACAAGAATTAAGTGATTCCTTTTGCAATGGTGTAAGTCAAAATAAAAGGCGTTAATTTTTCCTCTGGAGTCAACTTGAAGGTTTCAAGAGACTGAGAGGAAAGAAAAGAGATTCAGTTTATAACCAATTGTAAACAAGAAAAGAGAAAATTTACATCTATTATTAATAGTGGAGTCGTTTTGTAGTAACTGACTACATTGATGTAGGCGAGAGGTTTCATTCAAAAAGAATCTTAATAAGGTTTTTCTTATACTAACAAGTACAGTAGATATTATTCCTTACAAGTAGATCAATTGGAGACGTATCATACACTGAAGGAAGGAACCCTATTGTTACCACTTGATCTACAATTACTTGGATTGGAATCAAGCCAAAGTAATGAATTCCCAGTTAAATCCAGTTCTCTTTGGGAGATGCAATAAAGCACAAAGGATTTTGCAATATGGAGGAGGTTTCAGAAGTCATCATCAAGAGATGATCAATTAACCCGGTCCGACTGATTCAGGTGTATAAACATCTAGGTAGGCTACACATAGTGTTGCCATTTGAGGATGATATAATAAATTGGAAGATCAATACTTTCCTCTTAATAGAATTTCTTCGAACGAGTTTTGTTTAGCTACATTGTGAATTAATATTCATTTGATTTCCAATATATATATATATATATATATATATATATATATATATATATATATATATATATATATATATATATATATATATATACTCACACACACACACACACACACACATATATATATATATATATATATATAACAACTATAATAACTAAATCCATTGCTTTTTTATTATTTAGTAAATAATAATGAGACAAAAACTGCTTTGCAATTAATATTAAGGTTTCCTTTTCCTTCTTTCATATTTCATCAGCAAAAAGCTTAATCACCTAGATTCAAAATTGTTTCTGGATATCCATCAACCCTTTTGTTCCAGACCCCATTATTATTCAATATCTCTTATAAATTCTGTTATCAAATGCTGAATGAATAAAAAGGGTAATATTTTGGTCTTTTCTGATTCAATGCTACAAAGCTGCAGAACAATATTCGGTCGTTTCAAATCAAGTATGAAATGTAAAATTACTTATCAGTTATTACTTATTAGTTATTAATTAGGTGGAATGGGCCGGGGTTGGAGGTTGGGGGTTTGGGGGTGAGTCAGAACAACTGCTGTATCATTGAGAAGAACGAACTGGTTTCTCTCTCTAAAGAAATCATAATTTTCCACTCAATAAATAAGTGCTCAAACTGGATTTTCTTCTTGTTCATATTAATCCTTAGTTTCAAACTCTATCTCAAAGATTTGTCCTGAATCCACCTGGCACGAGCCCTTTTCATTGAAGATTCATTATAATCAAATGATACGTCCATACTAACTTGGTCAATGAATAATCACACTGCCAAATGGCTACAGCAGGCAATAGGAAAACTCTCCCACACCCGTTGATGAGAGAGCATAAGGAGACCAATATATTGACTATGATGTATGCGTTGGGTACCGAAGAGAGTATACAATAATAATTTTCAATTTTAGAAAAAGAGCTCTCAAACTTGCTCAAACACATAAAAACATTAATAAGAATAGGGAAGTGGGGTATATGGGGAAAGGAAGAGTACCCCTGGGGATACAATCCACTTTATAGCTCAAAGGCAGTGAAAGGGATGGGAAAGAGTAAGGATATAGGGAGAAGAGAGCTTTTAGAGAAGTACAGGAGAAGAATAAAAGAGAGGAGCAAACCCTCTTGCATTATGAGGGAATCGATTTATTGGTTTAATATATTACTGATAATTCAACGGTTGGATAATCTTGATCCCACTCTTTCTAAAACTTTGAATTCTTTTTCTCAAACTATATATGTAAAATAACAACAATTTTCCGTGAATGTTACACAAAAAATGTAATCAATTTCTTTACGAATAATTATAAAAACAATCATATAATCTTAAAAGTTAACCATATGCAAGGCTGTTTAAGAGTGCATCATTAACAAAGTCACTCTCTATATAGTTCCCCTGACTGATATTGGCCGGGAAAGTACCATCTCGGACTGTGAGTCACTCACTGATCAGGCCCAACTCTCCTATACATATAATGTCCCTGAAATTTCACTGTTGAAGAGGTCGCCTTGTGGTATGGTGGCAATGTTTTATTGACTCAGATGGAAAGACCAGCGTTCGATTCTCCCAACAGACGAGGGATTAAGGTTTTGTTTCTGCTCTTATTAATAATACTTTAACGTTAGGCAAGGTGTAACTTAGATTGGTTGGAAGTTCGTATGCTATACAACTAAGAATAATAAATAATAAAATGAAAGTTTTATTGCTTAATTATACCTGTATTTTCTGTTACTGTTTTGATTCAGTTTAATCTTTTTCTTCTGCCATCCTTTCCAACCTTTAGTTTTGTAATCTCCTGATTCTCCAGATAATTAAATCTTCTCTCAACACACAATAATTACAAGATGCAACATTATACCACCCAAATTTGAACTTCCAAAAGAATAAATAAGTAAACTCCAAGACTTAAGAAGAACATTCAATAATGTGGTTACTGTTTTCATTAAAAAATTTCTAAAACTGAGATTAAGCAAAACCAAAGAAAACTGAACCGTTGTAGAAGCGTTCACTATAAGACACAAACTGCTCGTTTGTCTAAACAATAAGTTCCTTTCTTATATGATATTATTATTATCATTATTATTATCATTTTTATTATTATCATTATTTTTATTATTATTATTACTATTATTATTATTATCTGCTAAGCTACAACCCTATTTGGAAAAGTACAATACTATAAGGCCCGGGGCTCCAACATGGAAAATAGCCCAGTGAGGAAAGGAAACGAGTAAAAATTAAATTTAAAAAAAAGAGTAACAACATTGAAATAAATATCTCCTATATAAATCATAAACACTAACAAAACAAGAAGACAAATATGATAGAATAGTGTGCCCGATGTACCCTCAAGCAAGAGAACTCTAACCCAAGGAGTGGAAAACCATGGTAAAGAGGCTATGGCACTACCCAAGACTAAGGAACAATGATTTGATTTTGGAGTGTCTTCCTAGGAGAGCTGGTCACCATAGCTAAAAAGTCCTTTCTACCCTTACCAAGAGTAAATTGGCAACTGAATAACTACAGAGCAGTAATCCCTCGGGTGAAAAAGAATTTTTTGGTAATCTTAGTGCTGTCAGGTGTATGATTACAGAAGAGAATATGTAAAGAATAAGCCAGACTATTCAGTTTATGTGTGTATGTGTAGGCAAAAGGGGAAATGGACCGTAACCAAAGAAAAGGACCCAATGTATTACTGTCAAGAGTAAGAAGAAGATGGAGAAAACTTGATGTTCATTACTGGGTCAAATGTGTTTGCCCTTGAAGTTAGAAGTAAAAGTATGCAACATATGATGTCTCTGTAGGAGGTAGCCGATGAAAGTGAATTTTCTGCAGATTGCAGCACTTTGCACCTACTTCTACTAATGTGCCCACAATCACAGTTTTGTTGAGAGGGCAATGAGGAACCTAAACCATGAAAAGAGAGATTGAACTCCTCGACTCATATTTATTGTTCCCAAAAAGATAAGCCATCCAATGTGTGCTCGTGAACGAAACATCTAAATCCTCTTGGAAGGAATTGACCTTGCTTCTGAACATCCTTCCAGAATTCCCTTGGAACTGATAAGAGGAATGTTGATCTTTTTGGACTACACAATATATTTCGTACTTGGGTCATGGGTTGACTGTAATTGCTCGTAGCTGTGTGAGAAGAGAAGCAGAAAAAAATACTACTGTGCCATTAGTATGGGAGAGCATCAAGAATTTGACTCTCTCTCTCTCTCTCTCTCTCTCTCTCTCTCTCTCTCTCTCTCTCTCTCTCTCTCTCTCTCTCTCTCTCTCACAGAAAACGAAAGATTTTTGGGAGAAATATCTTTTCAATACAAATACACACATGAACACACACACACACACACACACACATATATATATATGTATATATATATATATATATATATATATATATATATATATATATATATATATATATATATATATATATATATATATATGCCCCCTGTGGCCGCGGGGGCATAAAAACAATTAGAATAGCGCCAACGTTATCCCTGCGTGTCGTAAGAGGCGACTAAAAGGGACGGGACGAGGGGGCTGGGAACCCCCTCTCCTGTATAAAAAATCCTGTGAGACGTTATCAAAGAGATGGAGCTGGGGGGAGAGTGACTGCTCCCCGCACTCTAGTTTTGGGGTGTTTGAATGTGCGTGGATGTAGTACGATAGAGAGTAAAAGATGTGAGATTAGAAGTATGTTTAGAAGTAGAAGGATGGATGTATTGGACTTGTGTGAGACAAAGATGAAAGGAAAGGGTGAAGTGATGTTTGGTGAAATGTCTGGTAGAGTGTCTGGGATTGAAAGGGGAAGAGCGAGAGAGGGTGTGGCTTTATTGCTGAGTGAATGGATGACAGATAAAGTAGTGGAATGGAAGGAGATATCATCTAGGTTAATGTGGGTAAGGGTTAGGTTGGGTAGGGAATGTTGGGCGTTTGTCAGTGCGTATGGGCCAGGTAGTGAGAAAAGTGAAGAAGAGCAGAATGAGTTCTGGAATGAATTAACTAGGTGTGTAAAAGGACTGGGTAGAAGGAATTATGTAGTTGTCATGGGTGACTTAAATGCTAGAGTGGGCGCTGGAGAGGTAGAAGGTGTCATTGGGAAGTATGGCGTACCAGGTGAAAATGAGAGTGGTGAGAGACTGGTAGATATGTGTGTTGAGCAAGAGATGGTGATAAGTTCTAGCTTTTTCAAAAAGAAAGATACAAATAAGTTTACATGGGTAAGAGTGGTAAATGGAAGAGTAGTAGAAAGGGCATTAATGGATTATGTGTTGATAACTAAAAGAATGTTTGGAAGATTGAAAGACGAGCACGTGTTTAGGGGTATGGCTAACGGTATGTCTGATCATTTTCTGGTGGAAGGAAAATTAGTTGTAGCAAAAGAGTGGAGGAATAGAGTAGGGGGATGAAAAAGGGAACTGGTGAGGGTTGAAGAGCTAATAAAACCGGGGGTAAAAAGTAAATATCAGGAAAGATTGAAAATGGCATATGACGAAGTGAAAGTAAGAGAAACCGGTAATTTAGAGGAGGAGTGGAAGTTAGTAAAAAAAAAAATTTGTTGGGATTGCAAGTGATGTATGTAGTAAGAAGGTTGTTGGAGGCAGCATGAGGAAGGGCAGTGAATGGTGGAATGAAAGGAGGAAGGTAAAAGTGGAAGAGAAAAAGAGGGCTTTTGAAGAATGGCTGCAGAGTAATAGTATAGAGAAGTATGAAAAATATAGAGAGAAAAATGTGGAAATAAAGTGCAAGGTACGTGAGGCAAAAAGGACAGCTGACCTGAGGTGGTGTCAGAGATTGGGTCATTCTTATAAAGAGAATAAGAAGAAGTTTTGGAAAGAAGTGATGAGAGTAAGGAAGGCTAGTTCAAGAATTGAAGAGACAGTGAAAGATGGAAATGGAAGGTTGTTAAAAGGAGAGGAGGCAAGGAAAAGATGGGTGGAATATTTTGAAAGTTTACTGGATGTTGAGGATAATAGTGAGGCAGATATAATTATCTGTTGCAGGTGTTGAGGGGCCAGTAATAGGAGATGAGAATGAGAGATATTACGATAGAGGAAGTGAGGAGAGCACTAGAGGAAACGAGAGTAGGAAAATCATCTGGTATGGATGGTGTGAGAGCTGTGATGTTGAAGGAAGGGGGTTTGACTGTACTTGAATGGTTGTTGAGACTGTTTAAAATATCTTTTGTGTTGTCAATGGTACCAGTAGATTGGGTTTGTGCGTGTATTGTACCACTATATAAGTGTAAAGGAGATGTGCATGAGTGTTGTAATTCATGGGTACTAGTTTGCTGAGTGTAATTCGAAAAGTGTATGGTAGAGTACTGATTAAAGTGATTAAGGATAAGACAAAGAATGCAATCTTAGAAGTACATGTTGGTTTTAGAAGAGGTAGGGGTTGTATGCATCAGAATTTTACAGTTAGGCAGATATGAGAGAAATATTTAGCAAAAGGTAAGGAGGTGTCTGTTGCGTTTATGGATCTGGAGAAAGTGTATGATAGAGTTGATAGGGAAGAGATATGGAATGTGATGAGGTTATATGGAGTTGGTGGAAGGTTGTTGCAAGCAGTGAAAAGTTTCTACAAAGGTAGTAAAGCATGTATTAGGATAGGAAATGAGGTGAGCGATTGGTTTCCGGTGAGAGTGGGGCTGAGGCAGATATGTGTGATATCGCCGTGGTTGTTTAACATGTATGGTGATGGAGTGGTGAGTGAGGTGAATGCTCAAGTGCTTGGATGAGGATTGAAACTAGTAGATGATAAAAACCATGAATGGGAGGTAAATCAGTTGTTGTTTGCGAATTATACTGTGCTGGTTGCAGACGCATAAGAGAAGCTTGGCCGATTAGTGACAGAATTGGAAAGGGTGTGTAAGAGAAGGATGTTGAGAGTTAATGTGGGTAAGAGTAAGGTTATGAGATGTACGAGAAGGTAAGGTGGTGCGAGGTTGAATGTCATGTTAAATGGAGAGTTACTTGAGGCAGTGGATCAGTTTAAGTACTTGGGATCTGTTGTTGCAGCAAATGGGTGAGTGGAAGCAGATGTACATCAGAGTGAATGAAGAATGCAAAGTGTTGGGTAGTTAAGGGAGTAGTAAAAAATAGAGGATTGGGCATGAATGTAAAGAGAGTTCTATATGAGAAAGTGATTGTACCAACTGTGATGTATGGATCTGAGTTGTGGGGAATGAAAGTGACGGAGAGACAGAAATTGAATGTGTTTGAGATGAAGTGTCTAAGGAGTATGGCTGGTGTATCTTGAGTATATAGGGTTAGGAACGAAGTAGTGAGGGTGAGAGCTGATGTAAGAAATGAGTTAGCAGCTAGAGTGGATATGAATAAGTTGAGGTGATTGGGCCATGTTGAGAGAATAGAAAATGGCTATCTGCTAAAGAAGGTGATGAATGCAAGAAATGATGGGAAAAGTACAAGAGGAAGGTCAAGGTTTGGATGGATGGATGGAGTGAAGAAAGCTCTGGGTGATAGGAGGATAGATGTGAAAGAGGCAAGAGAGCGTGCTAGAAATAGTCTTACTAATACCGTAGACTTCTATGGGTTTGTGCTAAATGTAAATTTCTTAAGTTCTTCCAAACTGCAGCAGTTGCTAATGGCTCTTTCTACTTTGTAAGATTGTTGCTAGGGAACATTATATCATTTACATAGGGGTTCTCATCTTCTCACTTATTCAATTAACTTTGTCCCTGACTATTGAGAATAATTTTGGTTCAAATACTGTTCCCTGTTTTACATTTCCTTCTATCCTAATTTCCTCTGTATATCCAAAGGGGCTCTTGATAATTGCTTAGTCCCTTCTCAGGGGAGAGGGGGGGGGGGGGGGACACCAAAATGTCGTCATCTGTATAATCATCCTGAGACAGAATTGAAGATTAACATCCTTTAAATTCAAGAAACCTCTTGCTTATAAATGGCGTTGTTTACTGGGATTCGAATAGCTCATCACTTTCCTTTGTAGCAAACAAAGTCTAGAAATGGGAAAATCCGAAAACCAAATCTTCCTTAATACTAGTTAGGAATGAAAAGACAACTGATTATCATTTGGATAGTCAGCAAATCCCTTACACAAGAGAAGGTGGAGATATATATGTTGGGAAAGAAGAACAGCAACAAGAGAGTGAATGGAAAAAATCAATATTCAATGTATATATAAATAGGAAATACAATGTCTGTAAAGAGGCTTGGATAAGCAGTTTAGACAATGATTACTGAAACTGCCATGATTACTGAAACTGCCATGATTACTGAAACTGCCATGATTACTGAAACCTCCCGTCATACGCATGATGTGCTGGTACCGTCGGGAGTTGAAGCGTCAGTAATTGATTACCAAACACAGAGGTTGCTTCAGCCTTGGGAAAGAGAAGGTCCTTCAGTTCCAGAGAAGGAAGATAGGGGGCGTCTTATTGAGAGCTCTTCAGGAAACCTCTTACCCAGTGTCGGAGCATCCTCCAACTTCGATCTCGAAAGTCCAAGGTGACGTCAGTAGCATAGATGCTGGTGTGAAGGAAATCTCTGCAAGCCTGGCATTTGGGAGGTTTGCAGATTGTAACGGATCCCTTGGAAAAATGACAATCAGTATGTTTATGGCAGGTCTTGTTGCCACAGGGCGACTTGACCTGCATGGTACAGGTGACCTGTAAAGAAGAAATATTTCAATGACTACATACTAATTAGTATCAGAACAGTGGGTAAAGCATTCCAATGGGTAAAATTAAGTAGACTCAGCATCCCAAGACCTTTGCCACCTCGTCAAACGTATACGCTAAGTGGAAAATGAAAACAGCCACCCTAGGGCACCTGAGAACACTATCCAACTCCCAGAAGGACCTTCAAGACTGCAGCTTCCCGTCATGACAAAACAACAGCATGGGAGGATAGACAGCCTCATCCAACCAGTGAGGTTAGATGAAAGAAGGATATGGTGCATGAGTGAAAATTTATCAGGCATGGCCACCAGCTAGCATGTAATAGCCCAAGTCAAGGCTGATAAAAACACCAATGAAACACGAAGGAATGATGGGGGAATACCCTAAACATACCATACCTTAAAAGAATAATGTAAAACATAATCTTCAAGTGATATGACTAAATAACTAAGCGTTTCTGAGTGATTTAGTAACTTTATGCAATGGCATTGATTGTATACCGGCCTCGTAAAAATAAAAGCATGCAAATCAAGTAAAACACTGGGTGGAGACGCAAAATTCTCCAACACACGAAAAAGGGAAGCATCCATGATTGAAAATCATTAAAAAAGCCAAGAAAAATGGGCAGAGTCTCTCCAGGCAACCGTCAATGATGGCGACTTTGAAGGGGAATGGATCAACAGGAAATGTGTTAGTTTTAGCACATCGAGATCTGGGGTTGTAACGGCTTTCTTACCCACGTGTCCTAGCATTACCTTATCCTTCGAGACAAGGTTAACTATTTTGGGAATGATAATCATGGCCTGTTATAAACACGTCCCTGATTTATACATGATATTTCGCGGGATACTTGCTCCGGAGGTTAAAACTCCATTGATACTTCAAAGGTAAAATTTCTCTGGTATAGCACTCACAGAAATATACAAAGTAGAAGTTGCAACTGAGTAACTTCCAATAGGACGACGTAGCTCGAGATCAAACAAGTCAAAGATGAAATAATACTGATGGTTTAAACCTTCATTCAATTATTGTATACAATCTAGGTTATGCATAATCTATTAATAAACTTCACTAAACACTAGCCAAACATTATAACAGCAATATGAAAAAATAGCCAGCCAACAGAAAATAAAACTACATTTAAGATTTATTATACTGTAGATATTTACAGTAGCCTATTACACATAAATCCACCAAATACTCTCAGCATACCCAAACTAATGGAGAAATATACAAAATTGTTACCTAGTCGAACGAGTTGACTTTCCAAACTTTTATAAAGCAAGGGACAGATAGCATTGAGTAGTTTCAGATATAAAATTTTGACACAAGAAATATGGCTTCTGCTTCTAAAGATGAATGTTGATTCAGTCTTCTATGTCCTCTTTGAAATACTTTATCATTGTGTAGTCACTAAAGTTCAGAGTCATAGAGGGTGTAGCTGAAGAATGTCTCCAAACACGAGTAGTGTTCATTCAGGTCTCTCTTGTTTTGCCTCCCCCTGTCTTATTATATTGGGAACAATGCTCTAGAGAATTTCAGATCATTAAGACTAACATTGTGCAATAGCCACCTGCCAGGATCCCACTCTTGAATCGTCCTGTTGAACTCACGTTTGTCAGACGGCCGGCAGCAAAGTACATTAGTCCTAGTTATTAGAAGTATTTAGAACTCCCATTCCATACCAACAACAACAGCCTTAATAACCAGTCACAATGAAGATCCATACAATGTAAGTGAACGCTAAGATGAACACTAACCACATGAATGGGAGCTTACTTTCCAATAAACAAATGCTCAGTCACAGGGAGAAGGTGCCTCAAAACAAATGACTGGGCAACTAGTATCACACATGATACAAACAGGGTGTAGTAAGCCACCATAAACTGCAATAAAACCCTTAGCAGTTTATCGCTTGTAAACATTATCAACAAGTTTGGAACAAACAATAGAATTAACAGGCTTCATGTCAAAATGAACATGGTTATTTATAATGTTAACCTCAACGAGGCTTTGGTAGAGTTACAAGAGCCACACTTTTATCTTCTTCTTTCCTTTTCAACTTAAAACATTCAGACACTGTGTGACCTGGTTTCTTATAATAATTACATACTACAGAACTGCGAGTAATACAATTGGTATTAAAAGTACTGCTTTGAGACTTGACATGCAAATCAAAATTAGACCTTCGATATACATCATCAGTACCTGTATGCTTATCTGTATTACTATATTCTTTTCATCTATTAAACCTTTTATCATTAGACCTAGACTGTTTGTAGGCCAGTACATAACCATCAGCACATACAGCTGTTTCGCAACGCAAAGGGTAGATGACTTTCTTTCATTTAAGTGAATCTTAATGTTCTCACTAACATGATTCTTAAACTATTCAATTAGAATAATTTCTCTTAACTATCAAAATCATCCCTACACTCTGCTGCTTTACACCAATTATCAAACCAATCTGACTGTTCTCTACTAAATTCAACATATGTATGCTCACCTTTTTTTGTCCAACTCCTAAACTTCATCCTCTAAGCTTTGGGGTTAATTCATATGCTGGTAAAAAAAAGCATTTTCCAAGATTTCATAATCATATAGGCTACTCTATACTCAAGAATAGAAGAATAAAGTTTTTTTGCCTACCACACAAAACTCCTTATAGCATGTAAGCCCAATTTTCTGCTGACTACTTACATTTCTTCGCTTTTGTCTCAAAACAGACGAATTATTCATCTAAATCCTTTCCATCAAAAGGAGGTAAGAATCAATCTTCATTAAAAATGACTTGCCTAGAATTATCAGGATCACTAGAACAAGTCTGCCTAATTTTTTCAAGTTCTAACTCTTTTTTTTAACATTATGCTCATGAAGCTTTTTTTGAGCTTACCTATATTTGGCTCTCACCTCCCTTGTAATTATTTACGTTTTAATTCTGCTTCTAATTGCTCACGTTTGAACTTTGCTTCTCTTCTCTCACGCTCACCCTGAGCTTCTAATTCTTTTTCTCTTAAACGAGCATCTATTCTAAGCCTTTCAAGTTCCACAGCAGGTAAATCAGAACACATCGATTCTCTATCCATCGTATCTAACACATCCTGAGGTAACACATTGTCTTCAACCAAATGTTTAACTAACATCTTTAATATCCTCTCTCTTCATCGAATTTTTAACATTAAGCTCACGATGTTTGCCTAAACTCACTAAGTTAGATTTCTTGAGATCACTTAACTTCTCAACTTGTGGATCCTCACAAAATTCGTCAAAAAACCCGATGGTATTAAACTCAGACATGCTTGCTGGCTATTTTATACAAGTAACAAAATATGTTTACTTCACGAACGATGTTTAAATTACAAGCAGAATAACAATTTAGATCCCAGCCAGGCCGCCAATTCTGTTACGTTCATCTATTGTACACGACGTAGATTATGCAAAATCTACTCAAAAAGGTTTTAAAAACAATAGCAAAAAATTACCAGCTATATGAAAATAATATCCAGTAAACAGAAAATAAAACTATATTCAAGATTTAACATAAATATTTATATGGTAAAAAATTCACCGAATACTCACAGCACACCAAAACTAACGAACAAATATCCTTGATGGGCTGCTAACGCAAGAGCCCGTGTCCAGCATTAAGGGCTGGGAAATCTAGCAAGCAAGCAAGCAAGCAAGGGTACATATCCCTACATACTGCCGACGCAAGAGCCCGTGGAGCTAAGAACTGTAGAACTGTAGCCCAGGAAGCAATCAAGAGTACAAAAACGGCAGGGGCGCAGACCTTCTACACTGGCAGTACTGTAGATCCTGGTATTCAGACAACAGTGGTTGCAGTATATTCCAATAACTTTTTGGCCTGCTGGAGAACATCATACAATGCCTCCACCATGCAGAAAGAGCTTGTGGCAACAAAACAAGCACTAAAACGCTCCATGGAGAATGAAGGACACGTAGTCATTCATATTGACTCAAGTTCATCAATGCATGCCTTGGAACAGGAAAATAACAAAGAAATCAAGGCTGATATCAAAGCACTCCTATATAAGCACAATTAAAGAGGCAGACCTGTGACTCTCAACTGGATTCCCAGTCACATTGGAATACCAGGGAATGAGAAAGCAGATGAGCTAGCCAAAAGCACCAGACACATAGACAGAGTATAGGTACACATGGGCCACAGACCTAGTGCCTCCCCCATTGACAGAAACATGCCAAGAGAGCAGGCTATATTCATCCACAGATTCAGGCTGGGGTATAAAGCAAATTGGCAGATGATGGAAAATAATAATGAAAGACCCTGTGAATATTGTGACGTCACAACACAAAAGGCCCTCCTGCACTACCTGCTAGAATGTAGGGAAACAGCATAACTGAGGGATAACCTTCAAGTGGACATCAACTCGTAACACGCCAGGCAGCCTGCAGCCACATTGGTAAAAGCAATTGTCGAAAACATAGAAATCCACAGACAATTGCTGTCAAACCTACCTCCACTGAGGTAACAACCTCTAAAACCCTCATCTAAATCCATATCATCCTCTCACCGTAAGGCCCTAAACATGTCACCCCCTGCATTTTTCTATAACTTTTTCATCTACTAAAATATTACGTAGGGAACCTAGGGAGTAAAAGGTTGGACAACCCTACCTGCAACATTTTTCTACGTTTCAAAGGTATGACAACCCCTTCAAACTACCACTATCTGTGACATGAAGGCCCCCTTCCACTACCACCATCATCCTTCCTCTGTTCGCATCTGTCTCTAAAACTAAAAACCTTTCAAATTTCCTTTTGTTTAACAACCAACCTGTATTTTATAGGTTACCTACGGGTCGAAAAGGGAAAGGTCCGAACCAACAGGAATTGTTGGCTACAATACAATGAACGAACGAAAGTTTTTACCAAGTAGGACGAGTTGACTTTCCAAAGATTTATAAAGCAAGAGACAGATGGCATTGAGTAGTTTCAGACATAAAATGTTGACAGGAAGAAATATGGCTCCTTCTTCTAATGATGAATACTGATTCAGTCTTCTTTGTCTTCTTCAAAATACTTTATCGGTTTGTGTAGTCACTTAAGTCCAGAGTCACAGAGGGTGTAGCTGAAGAATGGCTCTAGCACAAGGAGTGTTCAGTCTGGTCTCTCTCGTTTCTGCCTCCCCCTAATTTCTAAAATGGGCTGCCGATGTAAGAGCCCGTGTCCAGCACAAGGCTGTACACTCAAAAAAGCAAGCAATGATCTTTCTGCCAGCTCAAGAACTCTCCTACCCAGCACAGAGGACACACAGTTCCCTGCCAGTTTGGTGGCAGAAATTTTCAGCTCTGACATACACTGTCGACTTTCCAATGAGCTCTTATAGCGGCACCTTCATCTGTTGTTTCTGCTATAGCAAGTAACACCAGCATTATCAAGACTTTTGTCATTTTGACAGGAAAAAATGCAAGGAATGCACTGCATACTATGGTCAGAATGGAAAATTTGTGTTCTCTGCTCTCAAGCTGGCTGCAGAGCTGGGATTACAGTTTGATTGGGACTGTGTCCAGCACAAGATATGGTGCAGATGCAATGATTGCAATCTGTACCACGACATCGTAAATCGACTTATCATTAAAAAGAATAGGGAGCCTTCGTTGCACAAGAACGCCTTACCTCTGAAGCTCATCAACATTGAGATCCCACACTTCCATACACCAGGAGTTCTCCAGAAGATGCTGAAGACCATGGGCAACCCACCTAGATGGCTCAGTTTTAAACCAAATCCAGATATCGACAGCATCAAGGCTGCACCTAATAGATATTTTCAGGAACGGGGTCTTCCTGTTCTTAACCCCACTCCTCAACCAATGAGGATGCCACCTGCCAAGAAGAAAAAGAATGGAACAACAGTGAAACTTCCTACTGCCACCTTCACTGCCACACTACCTACTAGCACTTCAACAGCAGAAGAAGAAGCGTCAGCCATGGACCTGGATCCTTCCAAAGACACTCATTCTCCTGCTCTGGCTGAGGCACATTAGCCAGACTGCAATTGCACATCCTGCCTAACACAGCTACTTGCCACACTCACCCCAACTGTTGGGCCTACTCCAGATCTTGCTAAAGCCACTGCCACACTCACTTTACCTGTTGTGCCTGCTCCAAAACCAGGGCCCACCACTAAGAATCCAGAGCACCAGCCAAAATTCAAATTTCCTTCCTTGGAAGGTGTACCTTCCTATGCAGCGGTTGTTGCCATTGCAGCCTCGAACCCAGGAATAAAGATCTCTGCTAGAGTCAATCTAAAGGGTGACATGATCATTACAACCAAGGATCAGGATAGTGCCAGCCTTTTTCACAAGGAAACCTTCCAAGCCTATCTTGATCCTGCCGAGAAATTGAGGAAAGCAGTTGTCTCCAACTATTCTGTCAAAATGCCACTGATCTTCGTAACTGACTGCAGTAATGTTGCCCATGCTGAACGCTATTTGGGCTGCCATAAGCAGCCTACCAGGAAGGTCACAGTCATCATCATTGGGCCAATCCCACTGTCACTGGATCTCAGACTATGGGGAATTATCCCCATAGAGGACTTAGACATCGACCCGTTACACTGCTTCAACTGCCAACGTTTTCGCCACCACAAGGAGAACTGCAGGAATTCAACGGTGTGTGGAGTCTGCAGTCATTGGCATCCCACTCAAGAATGCATTGACACCTACAAGACAGGTTAGAGACCCATCCGAAGTGTCCGAAGTGTGGTGGATCTCACCACGCCTGGAACAGGAGGTGTCCAGAGGATTTTAGAAGATTGAGAGCATTACAGAACGTCCCATCTACCACTGCAGTAGCTGCCAAGACACAGCCACCTAAGCCCTAAAGAGCTCTACATTCCAGGCCTCCATGTCAGACTTCCACTGATCCTAACTCTGTCACTCCCACTCCTGTCACTGCGGTCATGCTCTCGGGGCTGAGCGACTGCACCTCCATGCTTACAGTTATGCTCTCGGGGCTGAGCAACTGTGCGTCCTTCCCGAGGGCTTGTTTTAGTTGTGTATGCTCTTGGGCGAGCTGATGCTCTCAGGGCTGAGCAACTGTACGTCCTTTCTCAGGGCCTGTTTTGGTTGTGTATGCTCTTGGGGGAGCAGATTATTTTGCATATGTGTCTAGTAACTTTGAAAAGTAAGATTGCTCTCGTCGGAGCAATACACTTGAGTAGATTGTCGTGAGCCAAGATCTGGCAAGACACTGACCACGTTGGTTGGGTCTTCCACCTTGGGGGCTATGACTGACTGTCTAAGAGCCCTATCCGGGAATAACATCCAGGCAATCTACGCACGCACCCACCTGTCCCTTTATACTAAGAGCAATACTCAAGAGAATTCTGGATCATTCAAGGCAAACATTACGCAATAGCGACGCTCCAAAAACTGACTCTTGAATCATCCTCTTGAAATCACGTTCGTCAGACGGCCAGCGCCAAAGCACAATAGTTATAAGAAGTGTCTAGAACTCCTCTTCCAGAACACAATGATATTTTGAGTTTACAAATACAATAACATATATATAAATTAATCATTTATTTTTCATTTTTACATCAACATAATATGAAAACAAACGAATTATTTTATTTTTACATCAACGTATAGGAAAAATAAGCAATTTTCACAAGTTTTGTAATACAACATACACAAATTTAACGTAACATATAACACTTATGAGTATAAATTCGTAACAAAATAATAAAGAGCCTTGGCTTACTTTCTGGATCTATTATTAGTCCTGAAAAGGAAGTTGAGAGCGATGCATAGAATTTTGTTTTGAAATTTGTTTTTGCTGTTGTTTTGGGTAGACGGACAAAGACTGTCTTGTGACAATTGCAGTTCTTAAAAGATTGTTTTTCAGATAATTTATTAAGGTTTTACAAGAAAACGTCATTTGGAAGGAGATTTATAATCTTCCAGAATCTTTCAGGATTCCAGGCAAAAAATGAAGGAGAATTGTGAAGGAAGAGATTCGTCCTGTGGAAAGTCAATTGCGAGAAAAACGGATTTTCTTCAAAGGTGTCAAAGGCAATAAAGTTGTTGAAGGATCCTTATTATGGGTTCGATGAAGACGTGATTATTTATTGGGGCCTTCAGGGAGAATCTAGAAGAGGAAGGGAAGAGCCATTAGGGAAACAGTTGTTGAAAACTAAACTATATGCTTCTTAAGTGTGTGATTAACTGATGGGAAAGAGAGAGAGAGAGAGAGAGAGAGAGAGAGAGAGAGAGAGAGAGAGAGAGAGAGAGAGAGAGATTGACATTTTTCTTTATAGAACAGGTTAATAGCCAAAGGATGCACACAAATTTAAAGAGAATGGTCCCAAAGGAATGATATTTCCTGAATTATTATCTGGACCCATTAAAGCGATAAGAATATTTATATCAAAACGGAAGCTTGGGGACAATACATTTCATGAAAAGTCTTTAGCAAGACGTTTTGCCTTTACCAGAGAAAAGTGATCCAGGTGAACATTTCCTCTTCCCTGGATAAGGATTTATTCTGAAAATAGGATATTGAAGCTGACTTACCTTTTGCATTCGAAAGATGTTCCCAAGATTTCACATTTCTGTTTAGACTTCGATCATTTTGTTATGAAAAAAAAAAATTCTATTTGTTTTTTCTTAGAGATGAATTTTTAGTTAGTTTTTTGTCTTGAAGGAAAACAGAAATAAGTTTATATTAATTAAGAAATAAGTTCACAGTAGAGATTTTTGTATGAATATCTCTCTAATTCAGACGATATACCTTTTGCAATGATGTTAGTCAAATTAAGAGGCGTTAATTTTCCCTCTGGAGTCAACTTGAAGGCTTCAAGAGACTGAGGAAAGAAAAGATTTATAGTTTATTACCAATTGTGAACAAGAACGAAACAGAATGAATTTTCATCTATTACTAATAGTCAAGTTATTTTGTAGTAACTGACTACATCGATGTAGGCGAGAAGTTTCATTCAAAAGTAATCTTAATAATGTTTCCAGTGTGGGATGTTTTTTTTATTCTATTTCAAAGTAGATATTATTTCTTACAATGAAGAAATCAGTTCGAGTCGTATCATACACTGACGCCAGAGTGAAGGAACCCAGTTAAGGTTTAAAGTCCGCTCATAAGTGGCAGAGGCCAGTGAATTGACATTGCCTTAGAGACTGATCATATACACATATGATCAGCGTCCAAACCCCCTCTCCACCCAACCTAAGACCAGGCAATGGCTGCTGATGACTCAAAAAGAAGGTGAGGTTGCAGACACTAAAGAAAGTATTACGTTATGTGGAACTCGAACCCCTGTCCGGGGTGTGCCAGACAAGGACACTTCCAATAGGCCACCGCAACTTATAATTACTGGGATTGGATTTCAGCCCAACGAAATCCCATTTAAATCCGGTTCTCTTTGGGAGATGCAATAAAGAACAAAGGATTGTGCAATTTACAAAAAGCATATCTATATTCAACTTTGTTTTCAGGATATCCATCAACCCTTCTATTACATTAACATAATTTTAGTGCGATTTGACGAAGAGTAGAAATGGTTAGAATACTTGTTGATGTTTTTCCCTCATACGTGGGGGTACTCTATAATAGTGAGAAGCAAAGAGCATCTACCAACTGGCCAAGATTAAACAACTTTACAATCAACGTCATCAGCCTCTTTTCTAAATACTGATTTCTAGTTCTATCACTATATATGTGAATTTTTACTATATCTTCTACACAGTATTAAAATTTTTATTTAGAAATCTGAAAAAAATAATTTTAAACGCAAAAACAAATTCTTAAAAGGTGAAAAAACTCCAATTACATCATCATGATGAGAAAAATATCTTTCCATCTGATTTAAACTCTTCAGGAATTTGCATAATATTGAAAGTTCACTGAGATTGGAGGTACCCTTTTCTGTTCCACCAGTAATTAATAAGTAAAGATATTGAATGATAAAATACAAACGTGAAAACTTTATTCTCATTTACTATAATCACTATTTGTGCAATGGAACTTTTACTATAATTAGCAAAACACAGAAAAACTATCATCACAGTCCTCTTCCGTTTTCTGTCTTGACCTTCGAGAGGGACTAAATAAAACCCAATTCTTCATAATACCTTTATTAAAGTTTATATGCTATTAAATGTTACATTTTTAATTCTTCTTATTCTATAATGACCATCGGTCGCTTTTTTTAATCAGGTTTAAGGGGAAACAGGAACATCTGCTCTTCTATTCTGTTGTAAGATTTCATAAAAGCTGTTATATTTACGAAAAAAAAAGTTCACAAATTTTCAATATTGGAATGAGACAGAGAGAGAATCTGGAAAACTATAGCAATTATAGTTTCTTTTCTTCCTTATTTATACTGATAATTTAGTTAGATTGAGAGAGAGAATGACTGTGAGTCACTGATCAGTCACAGTCACTCTACACATATATAGTTCCCCTGACTGACATTGGCCCGGAAGTCCCATCTCAGACTGCGAGTCTCTCACTAAGCTGGCACAATTCTCCTGCATATATAGTTGCCCTGACATTTGCTCACTTATAAGTAAGTCTTGTGGTACAGTGGCAACGTCAAACTGACAATGGAAATACCCGTGTTCGACTCTCCCACAGATCAGGAAAAGAGTATTGTTGCTGCTCTTATTAATAATACTTTTATCATGAACTAAGATTCAACGTAGATTAGTTAGAAATTCGAAGTCTACACAACTAAGTATAATAAATAATAAAATGAATAATTTATTGTTTCATTTTACTTAGACTCTGTATGATTTTGGTTTAGTTTAAGCTTTACTTCTGCTATCCTTGCCGGCAGTTATGCCTCGTTTCTGACTGACTGTACATCCTTTCTAAGGGCCTGTCTTGGCTGTGCATGCTCTTGGGCAAGCTGATTTTCTTGCATATGTGTCCAGTTACTCTGAAATATAAGCTTGCTCTGGGCAGAGCAATACTCTCGATCCGATTCTTGTGAGCCAAGATCTGGCAAGACCATGACCACATCGATTGGGTCTTTCACCTTTGGGGGCTATGACTGACTGTCTAAGAGCCCCATCCTGGAATAATGTCCAGGCTATCTACGCATGCATGCACATGTACTTTTATATCAGTAACAATAGGATACTTTACAGGATTCTGGATCGTTCAAGACTAACATTATGTAATAGCGACGCTCCAGGAACCCACTCTCGAATCATCCTGTTAAACTCACGTTCGTCAGACACCGGCGCTGAAGTACAGTAGTTTTGAAAAGTATCTAAAACTCCCGTTATAGAACATAATGATATTTTGAGTTACAAATACATTACCATGTATAAAAACAAGTTGTTTTATTTTTACATAGCCATATATGAAATGAAACAAATTATTTTATTTTTACATCAATATACATGCAAAAATAAGACATTTTCTCAAGTTTTGCAATACAATGTACATGAATTTAACATAACATATAACACTTAGGAGTATAAATTCAATACAGATTAATAAATAGCCTTGGCTTAAGGTCTGGATCTGTAATTATTCCTGAAAAGGAAGTTGGGAGTGATGCCTCGAATTTTGTTTTTGTTGTTGTTTAGTTTTGATGGAGGTGGACTCTGTCTTGAGAAAATTGCAGTTCTTGAAAGATTGTTTTCCAGATCATTTGTTAAGGTTAGACAAGAAAACGCTCTTGTACAATCAGGGCTCTCACATACCTAGCTGCCATCCCAGGGCAAGGTTCCTAGTGACAATTCCCCCCCCCCCTCCCCCGCTCCCACATCTACATTCAGCCCTAACCCACCAGTTCCAAATCCACCCCCCTTTTAAATAACTTTGCTGCCCAATGCCCTTTATATAGGAACCTAACTATACTGCAAGGCCTAGTAACATAGTATCTAAATATAAAATAACATTAATTACAGTGGTGAAAAAGTATTTTATATTAAGTGACTTACAAAATTACAAAGTAAACAGCTCTTAATTTTTGCTTCATAAATACACATTAACAGCAATGAAGACTTTGAAATAAAAAAAAATAAATAAATTTCAAAACAAAGTTCCATCAGCAGTACAGAAACATTCAAACATAACGATAAATTTCCTTATCATACACTTAAAAGATTTATTTACATATCAGAGTTGAGAAGAAAATACATATATACTTTTCATTATTTGGTAGAAAATAGAATTTATATATATATATATATATATATATATATATATATATATATATATATATATATATATATATATATATATATATATATATATATATATATATATATATATGAAAGAAACTTAATAATACCAATTCCCTAATATCGCAAGAGGGTCTGCCCCTCTCTTTGATTCTTCTCCTGTACTTCTCTTTCTCCCTATTTCCTTAATCTTTCCCATCCCGAGTACCTGCCTTTGAGCTATAAACTGGATTGTATCCAGGGGTACTCTTCCTTTCCCCATATTCCCCACTTCCCTATTATTATTATTATTATTATTATTATTATTATTATTATTAATATATATATATATATATATATATATATATATATATATATATATACATATATATATATATATATATATATATATATATATATATATATATATATATATATATATATATATATATATAATCTTCCTCACCGCGAAGATAACTCAAAATATGGTAGTCTACATAAGGAAAATTGAAAGAAGTGTATAAGTAGAAATGCTGTACAGTTTCGTCTGCCAATGTACCTCTTCTTGGAGCGTTTATTATACAAAGAAATAATACACACTTTAGTATATACAGGAAAGGCTTCAAATCGTAAAAAAAGATAAAAACAAAGTATAAAGATATACTATTACTACCCAACTTTTGCCTTTAGGATGGTAATAGTATAGTTTTATCCTTTTTTTTTTTTTTTTTTTTTTTGACAAATTGAAGCCTTTCCTGTATGTACAAACGTGTGTATTATTTCTTTGCATAATAAACGCTCCAAGAAGAGGTCCATTGGTGAACGAAACTATGGAGCATTTTTACATATGCACTTCTTTCAATTTTCCTTATGTAGACTACCATATATATATATATATATATATATATATATATATATATATATATATATATATATATATATATATATATATATATATATATATATATATAAATAACTTATTTCCTACCGCTATCTCTACAATAAAAGGGTCGTTTGCCTGACAGGATCCCTATTTCTAATAGCATCAAGCATAGCATTAATCTGACAGAAATTCTGTCTTCGATTTTTGGACGCCAAGGAGATATTGTTGCTGTTTCATAAGTGTATTTGTATGTGAGTGCGTGTATGTCTGTCCGTCTGTCTTTGTCTCTGTAGGTTTGTGTTTTCCAAAGCTTTGTTGAAATAGAATTCTCCTTATGCAGAGACGAGACAATTACCAATAGACTGACGAATGAGTGTGTCTCCACTCAATTAACTCTGAGTTCTCCTCTCCCTTCCATTCCACTTCAAGTTTTAATGAACAGACAGAGACACAGAAAGGAGAAGGTTTGTGTGTAAAACCATTTGAACAGGAATCTATTGTCCTGAGTTACATAACAGGAAGAGTAATTCGGTTGATAAAGTATAAGTAGGATAAGGATAGATCGACTCAAAAGAAGCCTTTAATTTTACTATAATAATGTTAATGGGATTGTCGTTATCACAAGGAAGGATGCTCATTTGACACTGTTGATTATTTCCTCTCCAGGCAATGGCTACTGATGACTCAACAGGTAGACCTATAGAATCCCCCAAACACCCCATCCTTAGCTCACAATGATGGTGACTTTGCAGACAATTCAAGAAACTACCGAGTTGAAGCAGGTCTCAAATCCCAGTCCAGCAGATCGCTAGGCAGAGACGTTTCCAATAGCACAACTGTCATCAGAGTCTGAATAAGCCTTTATGGATCCCATACTTTACCTCTGAGGCCACATAGTTGTGCAGTATGTAAGGAAGTTTTCCATAGACTAACAGAAAGTGGAATCATGTATCATTTCTTATCTTTATTTCTGGATACCTGTTTTGAAATGAAACTACTCATAGTGACGATGTCAAATAACTCATTTCTTTCTTTCTTTCTGGTTACCAATGATATGAAGGGTACTCAGTGTTTCTATTTGGAGTAAGAGAATAGAATTCTTTTATGTTATGTAATTTTTCAGAAAGTCAATTCAAGGATATTTATTTTATTTATCGTCTGATCTTTCCTGATAATATACTCCTATGCAGGAAACTAATTAGGAAAGAACCTTGAAGAAATGCTCTGTAGTCAGTTTTCTACAATATTATTTTATTGATTAAAATTATAGAAAGTCTTCTCACTCATTTATTAAATCATGGGAAATAAGGCTACTGAAATTCTATATATTTAGATGGGATAAAACAGTTTGTATGAATGTGAAAAAAGTGGGACTAATTCGAAAATATATTGGAGCATTTGTTAAATACATTTTCTTTGACTTTTAATTTATTTCATAATAAACTTTCATTGTTGCCTTGATGTGGCGTCACCTTTGATTAACGCCCAGGAAGCCTCTCGTACAAAATATCCTAATCCATCTTACAGTCATGAGTATGAGCCTCGCAACCCCATCCCCTCTACAAAGTAATGGAAAAAGACACTCGGCAATCAAGCACCACATAGTAGTTATGATCCCCGATCTCTCTCTCTCTCTCCCTCTCTCTCTCTCTCTCTCTCTCTCTCTCTGGATGTTTATCTTGTAGGTGTTGAGAAGAAACCCACATCTCAACAAACATTTCTATTTATTTGTATGTTCTCTCTCTCTCTCTCTCTCTCTCTCTCTCTCTCTCTCTCTCTCTCTCTCTCTCTCTCTCTCTCTCTCTCTCTGGATGTTTATTATGTCCGTGATGAGAAGAAATCCACATTTTAACGATCATTTTTATTCATTTGTAGGTTATCTCTCTCTCTCTCTCTCTCTCTCTCTCTCTCTCTCTCTCTCTCTCTCTCTCTCTCTCTCTCTCTCTCTCTCTAAAACCCATACATACGCAAACACATATGGTACCCTCCTTTCCGAGTTAAAAATCACAGCTTCAAGAATAGTAACTTTTTGGCAACGAAGGTGTCTCGCAACTATTGCTAAATCTCTCTTTGTAAAAGAGGTTTGCAATTGAATTTCCCCTCCCCAACTCAATTCGATTTGTTGGTTTTTGGAGTCCAGAAGTCCCTCGAAGGAAAGTCAGGCTTATTTCCTCTGGTTTTTCTTTGCCATGTCATTGTTATTTTTCCACCATAGCATTATATAAAAGATAACGTACAAAAAATCTTCGAAATTTATATATAAGAGTTTATTTTCCATAGGAAAACCAACAGATAGCCATGTCACTACACATCCTTATTCAATGACTGTATCAGTTCCTAAAGTCATAGATTATTATTATAAAAGGACATAAATTTACTGACTGTTTGCCTGTGCCAACATCCCCCCCAAAACAGTATGGCAATTCGAATTTTAATTAAAATGAAATGAGACTGACGTTTTTATTCTGAAAATCCTTTAAACCTCCGAAGAATTACCTCCCAAAATGCTTTGATATTCAAGGACCAATTGAACAAAAATAAAGCGTAACACCAAACATCGTAAAACACATTGATTTGTAGACAAGGTCATATACGGACATGCAAGTATACAGTATATGGTAATTGCTGGAACAATCATGTATAAAGTCATTTCCTCCATAGATATGCATACATACACACATACACAAAAGGAATAAATACATTTCGAAACAGTTCGTCCTATGACGCAAGCGTAAGTATAATTGTTGGTTGATATGAGTACAATTATAACATGAGTAATCGTTTCATTATAAAATTATTCCTTGAATTGCCCCCCCCCCCCCACCCTCAATGCCCTTATCACCTAAGATAAAAGCAAAAACAAACACCAATTAAGTATGTATTGTTTCAGAATTGTAAACCAATGGTCGTTTTGAACTATAATGATATCAACCGGTCAAGATTTTGAATTATGTCATTGGAAACAAGGGTTTATGAACGAAGAAACAGAGAGAGAGAGAGAGAGAGAGAGAGAGAGAGAGAGAGAGAGAGAGAGAGAGAGAGAGAGAGAGAGAGAGAGAGAAGATGAACGGACCTTTCCATTTGTTGCAACTGCCACCCGCCTAACCTCCATCTTTTGTCACCTGTAGCTCTTGGTAAACCTCTTAGGAAACGCGATGCATGTTATGGTGTAAGGCTTTTCCCAAGAGATCATCCGTCCTCCCAACCAAAAAAAGTCCAGTCTATATGTCTGTTCTATTTGTATCAAATAAAATATCTGACCACATACCTTTATGTTGTTGACTTCTGCTGTGATAATTTCTTTATTCATTTTAACATAGAGATGAAATTTCTCTGTTTTAATCACAGCAATTTTACTTATGTTATCTTTAAAAATAGTGTTAACTTTGAATGTTTATATTTCCGGCTGTTGCTAATAGTTATACTGTAGGTGTTCAGGAATGTTGTGTTGATTGTTGCTTATACTTTCATTTCTTTAATAGAGTTTCTCTTTCATTGTTTCACCCTTTTTTTTTATTTTTTAGTTTTTATGTTCCATTATCTTCAATTGCTCAATTCTTCTATGATTTGCGGATTTTTCTATTCAAACGAACGTAAAATCATATACATTTTGTGGTTTTAACAGCCCACAATACCAGAGATGTTATTCTCTCGTTAAGGTCATGGTGATCTATTGAAAACGTCCCTGCCTGGTGATCCGCTAGACTTGGATTTGAGTCCGGCTCAAGCTCAATAATTTCTTGTAGTATCCTCAACCTCACCATCCTTGTGAGCTAAGGATGGGTACTTTGGGGGAGCCTGCTGAGTCCTTAGCAGCCATTGCCTAGCCCTCCCTGGTGCCAGCTTGGCTAGAGAAGGGACTGGGGCACTGATCATAATGTATATACGGTCAATCTCAAGGTTATTGTTATGCTAGCAAGGGCAATGCCACTGTCCCTTGTCTCTGCCATTCATAATCGGCCTTTAAACCCTAAACTAAAAGGATGGAAATCATTGATGTTGTTAGCATCAGGATGTGATAACCTCACTAATGAGTCTACAACCCTTTAATGGGTGTCCCTCTTCCTTATATCCATTGCATCAGTTTTTTAGAGAAACCTTTTGAAAGTAGTATCACTTACTGATATTCGTCTTTCAGTGTGGAAGATGCTGTCTTTCATAATATACTGATGCTGACATTTAAACCCAGATGTTATCATGTGTGTTTTATACAAAAAGTTGCGATGCAAATATTGAAATGGGTTTATAATTCCAAAAGACATAATTACAGAAATACTTTTTTTGTCTCTATAACTAAACAAGAGCCATACTTATTTTTATTCACGACAAATATCCCATTGACAAACACATACACATGCAAGGAAGGCTAGATTCAGAGAGAGTCACAATGAGAGACGTTGATGATATTTCTTGTAATGAAAACTGTATAGTCTTCCTCTTGTCTTCTTTCATCAATCTTGATTCTTATTGTTTTCGTTTTGCAATTTATTCATTGAGTGTTCCTACGGACCAGGGAGCAAGAAGGCAAGGAAGGTATTGGTATAGCAAGAGAGAGAGAGAGAGAGAGAGAGAGAGAGAGAGAGAGAGACCTAATTACCATGAGTTAATTTAATGAAATAAAATTTTCTGAAAGGGATTTAATAAAGAGAACATGTTATCTCCTTATTATTCCTCCCCTGAGTGCTGGAAGGATCGAAGGATATTATAGTTTGTGACTGAGAGACGTCTCTCTTCAGTGATTCCTTCATGACCAATGAAGGAATATCATAATTGACTGTTGGTGTCAAGGTTTGATTGATATTCCCTACATATCATATCAAAGAAATCAAAAAGCATACAGTGAGTAGCACTTTGTAAATTCGAGGAATTGTACTAGAACAGAACACCATATCTTGCTTTTTATATTATTATTCTGAGTCGTTTTATATGTATTGATTTATTATCCTTTTTTAGTTCATTAGAATGTTTTTATCTGCTTCAGTAACTTTCCTTTTGCTTTAGAAATAAAGAGAGGCTTCAGAAAATGAATGTGTTTTATCTGCACAAAGGATGAGGTTGCAGCCCTCACCAACATACCTTCTTTGCCGCTTTCCCAAAATGAAAAGGATTTAGTCATCTTCAGTTGTTTTTGTTTATTTTCTTCATCAATAAGAATCTCTTAGAAAATTCATGTTAAACTTGTAAACACGTTACAGTTCATTTATTGCTATATCCCTTAGAGTCATGTCTACGTGGAGAACTGCACGCAGAAGACAGGTTGACAATAACTCCCTCCCTTCCGACCACCAACACACACGAAGTATCAGATTGAACTTATACGAAATAATTTCACTCTAAAGCAACCCCCCCCCCCCCTCTCTCTCTCTCTCTCTCTCTCTCTCTCTCTCTCTCTCTCTCTGGAGCGCCATCTTGGACTTTGTCTGTCAACAAATGCATTTTTGTGCTCTGAAAACTTTCTCGATTATTTAGGAGATACGAAGATCTACATCACCTAGAATTGACTGAAAGCTGTGGTAGTGCTTACTGATCAGTGCTGTGACATTAGTGTGTTTCACGAGTTTTTGAACTTAGACTTTATTTAGGATTGAAAATCTCGTTCACTCGGCCACACCACTACGTTCAAGTTTTTCCTAAACCGCGCATGCGCAGTGCAGTGTGTGTGACGTGGTTATCCCCGTCATGGCAACGTCACTTTACCAGAGAAACGATATCAGATACAGGCATTGTTAAAACACCAATAGATAATGACTATGGAATTCTCAGGACCTGGTACTCTCGCTGATGTTGAGGAGGACCTTGCTCTGAGTGATGATAATGTTGAAGAGCATTTGCTTACACAGGAACATTGGCCACGACTTTTCTCTACTAAATCTCATAAGTTGATCCCTGCTGGTGCAGCTCCTAGTCTTATGGACCATACCCCTACCTCCAACAAACGATGTATGGAGCATGATTCAGATAGCAGTAATGAGCCAACATCCCCTGCTGCTAAAACTACAAAGTGGGATGCTTCTTCCTCTCAAAATGAAGTTCTAAATAGTTCCCTGCCTCGACCTGCTATTCAGAGTATACCTACCTTGTCTACAAAAACTGTTCTATCTGCCTTTGCTCCACGTGCTGAATACATAAAGCTCCTATTTAGAGAGAATCCTGGGGTTAATGTGAAGCTTCGCTGGCTATCGGAGGTTACCAAGAAGTTCAGCCTCGATCGGGAATTGACTGAAGTTAAAATATCTGCGGTCACTTCTCGATTTGTATACATTTCGAGGCATCGCCTGCATATCATAAGTAGGGTCAAGGGTCGTGAGATTCTTTCAATTATGTTAGATGTTCAGGATTCTGTAGACAGACCCCGTAAGTTCCCTGCCTATCTCATCACTCGATATCCTGTGGATGTAGACCCTTCATTAGCTAAGGAACTGACGGGAGTACACACTGTACGTCGTTTCCTACAGGATGGGAAGTGCATCAATCGTATTGTTATTACTTGGAGCCACCCAGATCCACCCCCGCCTTGGGTTAATTTCTCTTTCCTCCCTTGTTTACCGTCATGTGAACTACGCAGAATGTCAGATGAAAAGCCGTGGTACTTCAAATGCTGGGATATCGGTCACATCTCACGATACTGTACTGCCCCTGAAAAGTGTGCATTTTGTGCTGCTGAGCATGACAGTCAGACCTGCCCTCATCGCCCCCCTGTACACCCACAGTGGTTGACACTGCCTCGGAATCAACATCACGCTCATTACCTCTACCTACACCAGACACCTCGCATTGGAAATGCCCGGGATGTAATGAGCCCGGAGTCAATGTGTGGCATGGCTGTACCAGACGATCACACACTGCATCAAACCAGCATATTGCACAACAGCTTCCAATGCCATCAATCAAACCCACCGTTGCTGCCTCCTCACAAGTGTCTATTTTATCTTGATATCATTCAAAATAATTACCATGATTTCTTTTTTTTTTTTGTTAGTCAAAGTGATGGATGCAGAACTTGGTAGAATAGGAAACGGAATATGCTTTTGAAACATCCTTTTGAATGGAAATATTTACAAATACTCTCTCTCTCTCTCTCTCTCTCTCTCTCTCTCTCTCTCTCTCTCTCTCTCTCTCTCTGCTATCATCCTAATTTGAATGAAAAAACTGGTGGCTTTTAAAATTCTCGTACCTGATCTGGATATCAATCTCTCGTATTACCTCATCCCACAGATAGCAAAGTTTCTAAATGATGGCTAAATATTTAGTTAGATAGACACACACACGCACACACAGACTCAGATTCCACCCTTCCCACCCCCAGCCCTTTCCTAACTACAACAAGGCAGTTGTAGTTTCCGAGGGTACCTCTCAGGGTACCACTTCTCATTAAGGAATGATTACTTCCTATCTCCCTACCCGTAGTTGGGCAGGGAGGAAAAATAATTAACGTGAGAGTTCATTGCTGCAATAAGATGAAACAACCAAAAATAATTGGCAGCATCAAGGATTTCTCATTTCCCTAAAATCGATTAGCAAAAAAAAAATAGAATGAAATAATAATAATAATAATAATAATAATAATGATAATGATAATAATAATAATAATAATAAGGGAAGACAAATACTCAAAATATTATGAAGTTCCTTTTAGAATAATAATAAAAATCCTATTGATAAAAGATGTAAATATAGATAACCTCCGAAGATGAATCCTTTTTCTTGGGTAGACGAGGACAATGAAGAGGGTCAGTGTAGGGTTGCACTTCCACACTTTGTGTAAATAAGATCCACAGAAGAAAACTGATATATATATATATATATATATATATATATATATATATATATATATATATATATATTATATATCATATAAATTATATATATATATATATATATATATATATATATATATATATATATATATATATATATATATATATATATATATATACAGGTAACAGGTAACATATACAGTATATTTATATTTATATATTTATATATATATATATATATATATATATATATATATATATATATATATATATATATATATATGTAACATATACAGTATATATATATATATATATATATATATGTAACATATACAGTATATATATATATATATATATATATATATATATATATATATATACATATATATATATATATATATATATATATATATATATATATATATATATATATATATATATATATATATATATATTTGTGTGTATATGTGCATGTGGTGCACTTATAGTGACCACTTTCCAATGCAAGAATTGATTAAACACAAGAAAATAGTCGGAATTATTTCTCCGATACCAATAAAAATACATCCAGATCTAATGGCTTCTGAAAATCATGCATGATTAGGTACTAAAAGTATTTTAGGTCTCTTGATGCAAAATCAACCTTTAAAGGAATTATGAAAAAAAATGTTTTATACATCAAAGGTTTGAATAATTAATTAGAGAGTGTGAATCATAAATTATGATAATGTTACAAATTTTGAGTGAATATTCAAAGTTGATACATTACAGCATAATTGTATTCAAACTTTATTTTTTGTATAATACCTTTTTTATGAAGAGTAAATTGGATAAAAAATGACAGACAAATTCTATAATGATAAATGGCCGTATTTATCAGAATATCTATTTAGAAAGACAAGTCAGATATTGTCAGACAATAACTTTTATTTGAATGAATTTCGTATGTAGATAAGTAGTATATGTATGTAATACATTTATTCAAGAGTTTTATTCATTAATAAGTAATAGAGAGAGAAATGATTTTAGATGTAATTGTGAAGGAATAGAATAAATGGCAGAGAGACGAGAGAGGGAACGAGAAGTAGGTGGGTGTTGTTGTTAGAATTTCGCTAAGTCTTTATGAATTATAGTCAAAACATTCCGCTTTTTTTTCTAGAACCTTCGCATTACTCATATGTGTGTGCGTGCGTGTGTGAGTGGGTGTTTGCGTGCGCGCGCGCGTGCGTGCGTGTGTGTGTGTGTGTTTGTGTGTGTGTGTGCGTGTATTGTTTGGAGGCTTTCGTAATACTTGTTCATCATACAAATTGAGATTCATACCCAAGCAGCAGTATTGTCCAGTACACGTTGCAAGTCTATAAGTATGTGTCTACAGCATCTTTCTTTAGTCTTCCCTCAAATGTCGTGTTCATCACAATTCTCACTTGAATGTATGTCACATATATTGCACTAAATCATATTAGCACCAGGATATTTGAAAGATACACTTTCATTTCCTAATAGAACATCGTATCAGAGCATGATCTCTCTCTCTCTCTCTCTCTCTCTCTCTCTCTCTCTCTCTCTCTCTTTGAATAGATAGATAGATGGCACATTAGATAGACAAAGAAATTAATTACTTAACCAGTTAACATTTGAAATGATTATAAAAATAATAAATAAAAAGCCTTCTAAGAAATCATTCTTTCGTTCTTTTCAGTCTAATCTGATCGTCTGTGTGTGTGTGCGTGTGTGCGCGCGCCCACTAGTGTGTGTAAATTTCTACCTCATGCAGGGATCGAACCTTAATCTCTTCTAATGAAAGGCAAGGTCACCATCACCCATGCCAGGGGAGGCTCTAAAATGGATTATTTTGTTGTTGAACAGAAGGAGGAACAGAAGGATGAACAGAAGGATGGTGTTCAAATTTCAAGTGAACAAACTGGAGATCAAAATCGATGAAGAAAAAAGTCTTCAAACCTTCGAAGGCTTCAGGTCAGACGAGGTCATAAGGCTGAGCGAGAATATTCACTGAATACATCGAAAAAAAAGGGGGAAATTTTGTGTTTGATTGAAATCTGAAAGTCATTCTATTGACACGAGTGTTAAATGCGATAGGGAAGTCTGTTTCGGTTTGCATATACAACGATAAAATTCTTTATGAGTTATATATATATATATATATATATATATATATATATATATATATATATATATATATATATATATATATATATATATATATATATATATATATATATATATATATATATATATATATATATATATATAAACATTATGATGTAATATTCTGAGGTCTGGTGTTGTGGCTTGGAATTCTCTGTTAATATTTATCACCTTTTCCTCGTAAATCATTTTTGCTTGTTTTACTTGATATGCTTCAAAATATATTTATTTATAACGTTTGTTATGACCAAAAATATTTTATTTTGACCTCCACGTCTCTACTCTTCCTTTGATATTAAAAAAGATCACAAAAAACCATTAACTTGGAGGGCAAGATTTTTCTTAACCAAATCAAGTTGATATTTACGACACATAAATCAATATTATGAAAATTTCTTAGACCATTCAATGTCATAATAAGTCAGCGCCAGATTAAAAACATTTGAAGTCGTCTGAGCCGATGTCACAATCAGGGACATCACCAAAACAAACCTGAAGTGAATTTCCAAAAGGGGTTTGGGGAGTGGACATCCGATTGTCATTATGTTTACACAGACGGTTTTATCAATGATGATTAATCCTATTGAATTTATTCTAATTTTATGTTTAATGAAACAATAGAAACAAGGCAACGACGTTCAAAACAGGTCAAGGTACAATCAAAGAAGGATTTTCTCGGTTTAGAAGTATTTTGCGTATTATTTAAATGCTTTTGACTTATCCCAGGATGTTAACTCTTAATTGCAAATACGAAGAAGCATCAGATAGCAATAAAGGTATTTTTTGTAAGTGTATAGTTATATCTGTTGAACAACTGTTTATGTCACTTCATGGATGGAGAACCAACAAGTGGCATATAAAGAAACACATATATAACAAAATGATAACAAACAAGGAAGGTGGTTGTAAAAACAAAAACTAATAAGAATGTACTTAGATACACAGAAAACAAAACTACTCTCCATGTCATTCATTCAATTATTATTATTATTATTATTATTATTATTATTATTATTATTATTATTATTATTATTATTATTGTTATTATTATTATTATTATTATTATTGATGGAATCTCCAAGAAGGTCAAACTGATGGTTAATCTCTTTGGTGTGTCAGGTGTTGTACAGCATTATGTGACTACTGAGTCTTTCCTCGTCAGTGACCTAAAAGAAGCGACTACAGATAAAGATAGTATTATCTCACAAGCTCATGTCATTAGAATAAATCTTTTATTGACTATATAAAAGTAAAGAACAAAATTCTAACCTTTTCCAGCAAAAAATCCTAGTTTATAAGAGTGATATGAAACGAAAAATAACAAAATTCTTAAAATATTTTATTTTATCTTATTTTATTTTGTTCATTTCATAGTTTATTTATCTCCTTTCCTCGCTGGGCTATGTTCTCTTGTTGGAGCCCTTGTGCTTATATCATCCTGCTTTTCCAACAAGGGACTCAGCTTGGCTAGTAATAATAGTAATAATAAAAATTTTGGGAAATAGAAAGAAATAAATGATTTCAGTCCACTATTTGATTTTCCTTTTAAATCATGAAACTGTCATAGAGTTTTATGCACATTTTATCGCTCACGATCATCGGTGAGGACCCTTCACAATTGAACAGAAGGGCTCACTGGCGTATGATGTGTTTATGGACAAATGTGGGTGTCTCTGTACTTGCATAAGACTACTTTATAGATTTGGGTGCAAGTAGGCTTTTGTGTATATTTGCGTTTATGTAGGGTTCTACTTCTAACGATTTCTATTGTCATCTACGTAAGTAAATCTATAACAACATTTTTGTACTCGTGTGTGTGTGTGTATTTGCAGTTGTGTGTTTACGTGGAAATTCTTGGGAGAATTCCAGCTCAGCCTTCAAAGGAGTTCATAACACATTTGATAATATTGAAACAAAGCAAAATTCTGGAAACAATCTGATACACAGAGAACGAGCTTTTCTATTGTTGTGACCCTGCAACAATTCATGTAGTATTGCGAATAACAAGGAACATTCTTTCCCTTCACAAGAGAATTGCTGATGTTTAGGTGATAGTTAATACGTGGACTTTGTGTGAATGTATCTGATAATGTATTGACAGTAAAGAGTGGTACTCTCTACAATATTCATCGTTCACAGAACCAATACCAAACAAATTTTACACTTTCTTTTTTTTTTTTCAAATAAAACAGGAGACGTTAACGACCTCAAGGTTTTACCAATAGCCATCATAATTTTCTAAACGGTTAAAAGGTTTAGCCTAATGCGAAGGCTGCAAAGTTGGGCGTGGTCAAACTAGGTCACGCCCCTTCCTTGAATCTCCAATCGAAAGCATCTGCCTCTTTCCCAAAGAAAAAGAAACAGAAGAGACACAGAGAAATTAATCGACTTCGTATTTAGCTCTCCTTTGTTGGGCTTCGACAAGTTGCGACAAATTTCTTTTAGTTTGTTGAGGGCGGTTTTCATTTGTTTCCCCTGGTTACATTCTATTGGCAACTTTGGTCATTATAAAATGTTTCCTTTTGTTTCAGAACAAGAACAACTTTTCTCAGTGTAACAGGAAAAAGCAACGTCAAGGTGGCACTGAAAATTGGAGTTGACTATGAAGTGGTGCCACTTTCTCTTGTTAGGGGAATAGTCACGGGGTGTTTATATAGGTACTCTACTATAATCCAGTTTCAAACACCATCTGCTGTCAACTAAGAAAAAAAGCTTTTCATTTATGATCTGTAGGGGAGGAAGATTGTTAGACAATAGTAATGTTTGTCATAATCACGAAAGTTATTGTTGTATGTAAAGTTTACTATTTGCAATTATGTTTTATTTGGTATAACGTTTACATTTATAGGTAAGTTATGTCAGAAGTGATACGGCTAATGACTTTTAAAGACAGAGAGACCTTCCTTTTCCCCTCGAGCCAATAATGAAATCGCCCATTATAGACGACATGAATACCAAGACTACCAACGCAAAAGGATACAGTATAAGGTAATACAAAGAACAAATAGACAGCATTTATTATCATCTTGTATCCTGAAAAATTGGATATACATTAGATTAAAATATAAAGCTATTGCTGTTAACAAGACTTAATTCATCATGTTTTCTGTGACTAAGAGTCTTTTGAGGTTTCATAAGTTTCATAGGTTGTTACTTTTGACTGGTGGATGGCCACTGAAGAAGTCAGGTGGTGTGATGACGTCACAAGCAAAGAACGCGGAAGAAAAAATAGAGATTTCAAACACATTCTCTTTTGAGTGTTTTATTGCCTCAATGCATATGAGTAGTTGAGTGTGTTTGTTTGTTCAAATATAGAGTGAAAAAAAAAATAAATAACACTGGTCAGATGGTATTCAGTACCTGACAATTTCAACCAATTTGAACAGCATCGTATAGCGTTACTACGTATCATTCAATCCTTTTTTTTTCTCTCTCTTTGTCATTGTCTTTCATCCTCTATGTGTCCCTTGGAAAGCTGACATGCAGAGTTTTCCTGTTATTCTAAGGAGACGTATTTTCTTCAATTTGGAAAACTAAAAAAGGAAACAAAAATGGTAGAAAGAAAGAGAAAAATGAGGATAAGCATCAGCGATGAACTCTTGAGAGATAGAGAAAAAGGGATCAGCAACCTATAAAGAGAGACCTTAATACCATTCTAACAATAATAAAAAACGATTTAACAATAAAGCCATTTAAACTTTCCGTTTCATTTTGCATATTCTGAATAAAAAGTAAATTCCCTATTAAGTCATTATCTCGTTATATAACACAAAGAAACGCGAATCAGAAAAAGATAAACGAAAAATACTTTTAAAATCATTATCATCCTTCCTCACACGAGTCACAGGTTTATTGTTAGCACTTTCTACCTCACAATATGAGTATGTTGTTGTTGTTGTTGTTGTTGTTGTTGTTGTTGATGTTGATGGGATTTAGTCTTTTATAATAACATTATTGCTAAA